>NW_009234229.1:57786-89135 GCF_000690835.1 Fulmarus glacialis | reverse complement strand
GCTTCCGCCGGCGGGAAGGCGGGCTGTGCCGGCGCCATTTTGATGCGCGTCTCTCCCCCGCCCCTGTCAGCTGAGGGGAAGGAGACGACGGGAGGCTGTTATTCCCCTGCCCAGCATCTTCCCCCTGGGGTGGTTTTCCTTATTTTTTCGTTTGTTTGTCTGTTTGTTTTAAGTTTTTTTGTTGTTGTTGTTTTGGGGTTTTTTTTTGCTAAAGTCCCGGGGGTTTTTGGTTTTTGTTGGGGTTTTTTTGTTTTGTTGGACTTCCACCAAAGGCAGGTGGAAGAAGCTAAGAGATGAGGCATGCTAAGAAAGATGATGGAAAAAGTGATCTCTCAGCAGCTTACAAGCTGCCCGAGACCTGCCAAAGGCAAGTGATACTAAAACAAAAATGGAAAGCATTTAAACTGGACCAACTGGTTACAAGAGTAAGTTTGCAGCTTGGCAACATGCTGCTTCAAATCTTCACCTGCCGAATTACACAAGCCAGTGCAGGAACATGCATTGACCTCAGCATCCCTGGCAGATACAGATCTGAAACAGACAGATTTGAAACAAGCCCCTTGCCTGCACCCCACAGCTGGCTTGAAACACCCACTGATGCAGGAGTCAGCCCAGAGCCCATCCAAACAGAGGAGCCTCTCCACCACATAGCTTAAGCTAAACCACCCCTTGCTCTTCCTCTCACTGGACAGCCAGGAGAGACTCAGAAGCTGTGGCAGGAGTGTAGCTCAGGCCTCCATAACACAAAGCCAGCACTACCTCTAGATTGACCTCCACCCCAAGCTGATACAAGCTCAAAAAAACCCCAGAACAACAACAACAACAAAACTTTTGCAGGCCTCGGGTGTGTCAGATGGCTGGGACTTTAGATACCAACAAACCGTTTGTTTTAGATGGTAATGCTGTATCATCACGAAGAGCGTGCTTAAGGTTGAGTTGAACTGTACATGATAGCAAAGGTCATTCATGGGGTTTCCCCAAGTGCTTGTTTGCTTTCTCTTTGTCATTTCAACTCTTCAAAAAGATCCAGGAAGCAAAACTAATGGAGTGAGAGAAAATACTTCGGAAGTCATGTGCATTGATGGACATTCATGCTGTTCTATTCCATCAGCGATCAACAGTGCTCATGCAAGATGTTCTGTACATTTTTCTGAGTTTCTAACTAAAATGTGGTGTAAAATATAAATTGTGACATAAATGTAGAATTTAATGTAAAATAAAATTTGATCTTCCTGCTCAGGAGGTCTTCCACCCGCTTCCTCTTGTGTGTTACACTTGCTTCTTGTTACAGTCCAATTTGTAAATCTCTTTCCGTGGCAGATCTAAGCACTCAACTCTGAGGCTTTCTGAAGAAGTGGGAATGAAGGCAGGGCTTCTTTCCAGACTCTTGTGCTCTATGCCAAGCAGTGAAAACAGGGCCATCCCAGTTATTCAGAGAACAAATTGAGTAAGAATGCTTGCCGGAAGAGACCTCTTCCTCTCTCGCCGCCTTATGCTATATAATGATCTCTAGAAGCAGGGTGACCTTTAGCTTGTCCGAAAGCTTAAACATAAGAGCCAAACAAAATATTTACTGCCATCCAGTCTAGGGATAACTTCCTTATGAGGAGAAGGAACATTGCTAGGCACAGTGGTGTAATGATGTCACATTTTTATGATTTTTTTTTTTTCTTTATATAGAGAGTTTTATCCTAGTGGAAGGAGTTTGGCTGCAACAACCTGACAGGAGAGTTTATTCAGTGGCTTAAATTAAATGCAATTTCTTCTGCTGGTTTCCTTGCCTCTTGTGATGGGGAAAACTAAAGGGGTGACTCTCTTCATGGGACAGAAACCAACAGCTGGTAAGCACAGTGCTGGCTCACCATGGTAAAGATATATAGACAGAGGGTTAGGGGATGTTCAAGAGTTTTTCCATGTCATAGGACTTTTGATGAAGATACTTAAGCAGCACTATGGCTTTTGGTCAGACAGAAAGAGGCCAGCAACATGGTAATAGTTCAGATACAGAAGTACTCCGCTTGCTCACCTCACGTTCAAACAAATGCTGTCTCTAAAGGAATTTAAGTGACACATAATTTAATGCAAAGAAGGAAAATAACTGCTCTCTTAAAACCCTGCAGTCTCTGGGTTGAGCGAATTGTCTCTTCTTCTGAGATGTTTTCTTTGTCTTCTGAGTAGTTTCTACAACTGTTAGCAATGCAGACCATCGAGTCCCAAGGAGACAAACAAAGCATGTGCCAATTTGAGTTGAAGCCCATCATCTCTTTCCAAGTTTGGAAATTTGACATATTTCTGATTTCTTGCAGATAATTTTTGAATGTGTTTATTTCATTAAGCCCTTGTATTCAGGGGAAAAGAAAAATAGCCCTGAATACTATGTCCATGTACGCGCGAGAGAAAAGACAGTGATTTTCTTTCTGTAAGTCGGTTCAGCCATGGTCTGTGATTTGTCAGCACTGCGGAGGGTTGTCCAGTTTAGATAGAACTGGACATTTCCAAGGAACGGAACGGGATGTCACCGGCCATTGAAGAATTGCTCATTATCTTTTTGAATTAAAATTCAACCTGCGCTCCAAGTGTGGGTCTGGTCAGGAGCAAGGGAGTATCGTATTTTAGATGAGAAACTTATGTCCTAATTGCTTATGGCCTCTAGAGATTTTATGGAACTGTTCTCAAAGAAATGGTATTCCCTTGTTCGAACTGTGTTGGGTTTAGACATTGTAGATGTTCTATAAGGCTCCGTTTTTCTTTTCATACTAACTTACGTTCTGTTCTTGTCTGAAAAATGGAATATGTTTTGCTGTTTTTCTTATTTCCTATAACTTATTACTATTTTCTGCTTCCAACTACAAAGAAACTTTTCTGGTCCTTTGGGCCTTTTCTGGTCCATTGGATGCTAATGGATGACATGTATGTCTGCTCCAGAGCCTTACCCGTGCAAATAGCTTATGAAGGCTGAGGCTGTTCCAACCAAACATGATTAAAAGTCATAGAAATCGAGATGGAAAAAGCTATTAGGTCACGTAGTTCCCACACGCACCCCCCGGACCAATACAGGTTTGTTTCCAATGGTACATTTTTGGTGCTTTCCAGAAGGGGTCAGTGCAGGTCAGTGTTCACTTTGCATCCAACAGCCTTCCTCCCTTCCCCCTTCTTGAAAAATTAGGAAACCTTCTGAATCTGGTGACAAGTAGGTTGCAAAATCTCTAGAATTTTTTTATTATAGCTTGTACACTATAATAAAACGCTTGATGGTAGCGAGAAAGACAGATTTACAGGTTTATCCTGTTGGGTAGTCCATATTTAGAAAGAGCATATTACAATAGTATTTTATAGTTAAATAAAAAATGTCTGGACAATTCAAATCAAATTTCTGATTGTAAAAAACCGAAAGTGGCAAAATCCCCTTAAGTCTGAGTAAGAGAAGGGAACAACTAACAATCATGTTGCACCAAAAATGCAGTTCATTGTACTCAACCACTGCGATACAGAAACAGTTCTGAAGATTGTCCAGTGTCACCAGTCTGTTAGGGTGCAGAGGCTCCTGCAGGGTTCATCTCACATACGTGAATTGGGTGTCCTGGTTGAGAGTGGCCGCATGCTCGTCAGCAGGCAAGGCCTGCCCATTCCACACAACAACAGCTGACCCCAAATGCCTGTGTCCATGAAGAAGTGACAACCAGCTTCTGAAACAGACTTAAGAGGCTGGAGGAGAATGATATTGGGACAGAAATTAGTAATTCAAAGTGCGGAGGGGGATGAAAAGGTGGCAGGAGATGGTAAGAAGGAAATGCTGCAAAGACAGCAGGGAGAGGTGGCACTCTGATAGGAGAATGAGCGACTCACTTGAAAATAACTTGTTTATATTTTTAAGGTTTTCTTATTTTCCCAGTGGATGTGGTTATTTTTCAAAGTAAAATAACCAAGTAATAATTTCATTGCGTTTCCTTCCAAGATTTCAAGCTAAGTGTAAACAAGAAAAATCCAGTGGGAAAATTAACCCAACTTCCTTTTTCAAGAGCACTTCAGTTCTCTTTCTCCCCCCGCCCCTCTCCTTATATATTTTCAGCGCTACTGTTCTTATACCCAGTAACTGTGACATTGCTGACACCAGCTGAAATACCTCAGAAAAGGCATTTGTTAGAGGGAAAAACCTTTAGGATCACTGAAAATCACTTCTGATACAGAAATGATAAGTTCTGAGATTTTCAGTGTTTAAAAATTATTAATGACTTTTGGCATTTTGGGAATGTTCCATATGGGCAAGTCAAAATGATGGAAAACAACTGAACCACTTGCACTGAGATTTGATCTCTGGCAATTAATATTTGGGCTGCATGGGAGAATCATAAGGAACAAAAACTCTGTAACAACACTGTGGCAATCAGACCGGCAAACTTCCAAAGCTTTAATTTTTCCAGATGTGAAGTGCCTTTTTTTTTCCAACCCAGGTGAAGGAGGGACTTCAGAAAAACAGACAATGAAAAACATTGAATTTGTAAGGGATGGTTGGCATAAAGACCACCATGTTATTGAATAGGTTATTCAGATACCTGTGTGCTGAAACACAAGCAGTGTTAATTTATGTTAACTGAAGTCAGAGGGTTTATCTGGGCCATAAAAATAAAATATGTTTTATACATTTAAAAACATGTTTATATGTTTTTATAATAAAAATGTTGTGTCTTCAGACGTTTCCAGGCTGGATTGCAATGAATGCTGAGTTTGCCTTCAACAACAGATGTGCTTGTAAATGGCGAGGGTGAGCAGGAGGAGACCTGGAATCCTCCGGTTCATTCGCATGAGGAGAGCCCTGCGGTGGTCTTTCACTGGGGAGTCACGAAAGCCTGAAGCCAGCTGTCTGCCTCAGCATCTTGTGCTGTTGGCTGCAGCACATATAGCCTCGACTCAGTTTCTCTCTTGTTACCACCAAAGCCTGAGGTTTACCAGAGAGGCCTTGGGACAGCGTAGGCAAAACCAGTGATGCCCAATCCTTCCGTCTGGCAAACTGATGCGTCGCTGTAGAAATTGCTTCATTGAGTATTTAGTGTGGACATCTGTAAGCTTCACATCCCTGTCGCTGAGTACAGGAGGATCCACAAGCTCAGGTTCCGATCACTCCAGTCAAGATTTACATGAGGCTGGCTGAGCGCAGAGCAGGCTCTGCAGCCTGTTCTAGCCAGGAATCAAACACCTAGACTTTAAGTGAAGTGGGATTTTGTAACAAGGCATAGAGTCAAGACTGAAATAGTTTGCAGGAGAGAGTGCCAGATGGGTTTATACTTTGCGAGAAGAGTAGAGGCTCTGTCATAAAGATGAACTTTGCAGTCTTCTTCTTGCTCTTCTTCCCATATTTAGCTCCATGAGATTGGAGTGGGGGAAGCCCGTGCTGTGCTCTGATGTTGGACCATGATGGGACGTGATGGAGAGATCTCCAGCAGGGTTTTCCTCTTATGGCTCCTCCAGCCAGATGGCTTCAATCTACTGACCAATTCTCTGTGCTTTGTGTGAGGTCTGTGTGCAATTTAAATGGAGCCTGTTCTCAGCTAGTTTTGCCTTTTCTTTGCCCCCCTCCCCCACATGCACATACATTCCCAACTGACCCTTTTCATGCTTCCCCTTTTCTCTAGCCATTCGGGGAAATTATCCTGGCACCATATAACAAATATATCAGCTGGATTTGCCCTTCACTTCTGGAGGCTTTCAGTCATCTAACTCCTCCAAGTATTTCTGAGAAGAGCGCTCACTTAGGCAACTGTGCTGTTGATGTAACTCTCAGAGTGGTATTTCTTTGTGATGCTGCTGTTTTTCAGCTGGTTAGAAGTTTAGAACGTGGCATTTCTTGTACACACCTGTGTTTGCTGCCACCCTGAGTCCTAGCAGATTTGTCTACTCAACAGAGCACGGTTATCTGAACCTCAATTTATCTTTGCATTTTGCAAATCTGGAAAGAATGTATTTTCTCTCTAGGTTATTTTTTTGCATTTTCTGATATTGCTCAGCATGAAAAGCCTCAAATATCAGGGACTGCCCTTCTCACTGCATTTTTATCACTTAGCACCAAAATTACACTGAGTAGTAGACAATAAGAGACAGTCTTATTAGACAGTCTTCTAAAGAGAAGACAGTAGAAGACAATAGAAGAGTGATAACAGTACAAGACAGTAGGACATCTCTGTTTGTTTTGTTTCAGTCATCATCAAGCTTGCTTCCTGGACTGGCATGTTGGATTTTTCCAAGATCAGACGGGCTGGAGTGATGGTTGTTGGTCTATTAAAATCAGTTTTACTTCATCCCTAACTGTATGTGCTTTTTGCTTTGTAATCTGTTGAGTTGCATTTTTTAGTGAATTCTTTACTTTCATTTATCAGTGGCCTGGAAGAGACTTGGAGGCTGCTGGAAAATAATAGTGTTGGCATCCTTGCTAGTCAGGTGAAAACACAATATATTCTTGCATTTCTTATGGCTTCCTAATATGAGTCACAGCCAGCTGGATACCTTATCTGTTTAGAGACAGATAAGGGAAAAGGGAATTTCCTTTTGGGAAAGAAGGGCACGGGAGTACTTTTACGACATTTTCCAATTCTCCTGGTATTTTGGACTCTAGGGTCTATATGGGCCTCTGCCATATTGTGCAGCTCAAAGAGCTATTCCACTGATGAGGATTTCCGAAGTCTATTGCAGTGCAGTGCTTCTTCTCTTTTCATTTAATTTCTGTCAGTTCTTTCTGAAAGGCATTCAGTGTCTGTTTGTGTGAGTGATAATGACAAGCAATTCCCATTTTGATATCTGAGACATGGAAATAAACTCCCCTCCTGACCCCAAAGGTACTTGTTTCTGGTACCCTGCAGATCTAGTATATAAACAGGAAGGACTCTGCCTTAGTTCCCCCCCAAAACAACAAAATGGAAATGTTAACTGTAATCTCGCTGAGTGAATCAGAGAAGAATATGAGCTTGGCATGCAACAAGAAAGCTGAGACAGTGCTCGGCAGAGATGAAAGTGAGATACTGATGGCCAGAGTTTAATTGGGTTTTCATAAAACATGCTGTTCTTCACAATTTGGCTAGCGCTTGATAGTTTCTTTTTATGAGTCTGGCAAGACAATGAAACTTCAAACCATTTGCTTTGCAACTGGAAAAATGAACCAGAGAGATATTCAGAAGAGCACTAGGACTCTCTGTCTCTTGTATTGAGAAGAAGCGATTCAGCAGCGAGGGAACGAGAGCCTCTTGCAGCCATTCAAGCACAGTTTAGCAGTAAATCAGCTCAGCTGCAGTCCTCACCACATGATATTCTTTAGTTGCCACTGGGGAGAATTCTGCTCATCTCCAGACAAGATTTTGACTTGAGCTAATATTTATTTTCGTTTTTACAGATGTGCTGTCCAGTGATGGATGGGGTGTGTTAACCTTCTACTTTTTCACACCTGGTCCACACCTGTTTGGGATCTTGTTCCCTGCCCTACTGGGCAGCAGCTCTTGAACTTTGTTGGATCCTGGATCTCAAGCCAACTGAGAGTGGTGAACAACTTTGAAGCTCTTGGCCAGAGGGCTTTTTATTTTTAAAGTCAGAGAGGTTGATAGGTTTTGTTTTGTTCTTGAGTGAATATTCATTCTCATGACAAAAACATTTCACAATAAGCTGTTTCCATTTGACAGCTCTTTGGCAGCACATGTGTGAAATAAGTTGTTTTTTTGTAGTCCAGTTCCTAGTGGGCGAGAATATCCCTGTCTCAAAAAGACATTGGACTTTCATTGCGCTCATTGATAGTTTAGTCAAAGAAGCTGTGGACTAAATATTCCTCAGAGTCTAAACTCGCTAGGGAACGTAGAAGATGATCTTCCAGCACACTGTGAAGAAACTTGTTCTTGTCTTGCCTGTGCAGCTCCTTTCGGGTAAGAAGGGGGCTTTGGTCTCCAGGGCTGTGGATTCAAGAGCATGAAATTCAATACAAAAATTTTAAAACAAAAAACAAATGGCATTGTTTAGAATCCTGTTATAGCATGTTTTTTTCATTTGCACTGCAGGAACTTTAAATATTAGTATGTGAGCACTAGCCAAATTTAGGTTGGTCAAGACTAGAGAGGAACTGCGAGGAAGTTCAGAGAGACCCAGCTAAGCTTACTGGAAAGGCAGCTCAGTGGCAAATTAAGTTCCCTGTAGAATGCCAGAAGATAATGCATGACTGGGAGAAAACTCATTTGCTCAGACATCCTTAAGTGCTCTAATTTAATTCTTTTAGTTTAGGAAGAGACCTGAGCAACACTAGTCAGTGTGCTCATCGATATTACTGAGAATATACTTGATTGGGCAGTGTGTGAATGGCAAATATGTGGAGAGTCACTGTAGTTATTAATAACATAATTGAAAGGCAGAATAAACATCATGTTTCAGGCTTTTAAACTAATACAAGTTCAAATTTGGATGGTGGGCAGGTTACTAAGTGGATTTTACATCCTCCTCTGATTTGTCTGGTAGCTTTCTCTAGAGGTGAAATACTGAACTATAGAGACCTTGGGACTGATACAGCAGAGCGACTCACATGTACCACATCTGCTGGTTTCTGTCCGTATGGGCTAAAGGAGGTGGCAAGTCAGAACTGAGGTGCATGGAAGGAGCTGTGCTGTGAATCTGGGACAAGAACAGTTGGGGTGTCGTAAGCGAAGGCCAAAGTGTGCCAGCAGAGATGGGTTATGAGATCTCTGAGTTGTGATTAACTTGTGAGTAGACCAGCATGTCACTGTGGCATTGGGGGCTATTGATCAAGGCTCAAAGGCAACTACTGGGCAGTATGTTGCGGTCCCAGGGCTGGAATAGTAGGAGAGCTGCAGGTCAGTATGAGGAGCACCCACAGAATTTGTTGTGGTGACACCAGGGAACAACAGAGAAAGGAGGGGAGTTGCCAGTCAAGAACGAGGGATGTTGGCAGAGCTCAGTATTTGGAGTAACTGGTTAGCGCTAAGGTACTTTCTTCTTCCTTGTATGCCACTATGTGTCAGTCTTTCCTGTTTTTTTTGCAATTTTCCTTTAAGAATCTGAATCCCCCTGAGCAGCAGGTAATCTTGACTATAACGTAGAGGAATAAGCTTGGGAAAGTTTTGTTAAAAGAGAGTGGGTTATAAAAACAACCCTCTCTGCACGGCTTGAACCTGTCAGCATGACGCTGCTGACGACGCAGCTGGAGGGGAACACGGCAGGCTCCTCGGCCCTGAAGCAGAGCAGCCCACACAGCCTGCAAATGTTATGGGCCCGGCATGGGCTTGGGGGAGGTGTGCCTGCCTTGCCAGGTGGGCCATGCGTGGAAGTCAGATGCTTAAGTGGCTGTAAGGCTCTAGTCAAAGCGATTGTTTTGAATCCCGGTTCTGCCAAGGGCTTGAAAGGGGTGAGGAAAGTGTATGAAAGTCCTGCTGGGCTCATCTCCAAAGTAGAAGGTGCTGCTGAGTGTCCTCTTCGGGACTAAATTATTGGCCCCTTGCAAGATGAAGTAACTCTTTGTAAGGATAGTTCTCTCTGCAAGTGGCTGCAGCATGAAGTTGTGCTGGTGTCCAGGCCTGGAGCAGTCAAAAAAAGCTAGAAAGAAAGTGGCAGAGGGGCTGGAGAAGCTTGTGTCACTGAGGCCTGGGATGCTGGTCTGCCCAGGATGTCTTGGTGTCCTGCTCAGGGTCAGTAGCCCTAGAGCAGGGGTTGCTGCAAATATTTCCATCCAGACAAATTGACTCTGTTTGTTCCTGTTGGCTTTGCTCCTGTCTCCTTTGTGTTCCAGAAAGGGAGAATTTACCCTCTGCAAATGCAGGGCTTACATGCAATTTTCCTGGAGCTCGGACAGTCAGCCAAATCAGCAGGAGCTTTTTGGAAACAGCAGGAGCCAGCTGAGGTCAGTTTTGATCCGGTAGGAACTTTACTAAACCAGTCTTGATTAGAAGTCACTTTCGTTAGGCCAAGTCAGTAGGAACTGCAGAGAGCTGGCTGAAAAGGTGTAATTCCTGGTGAGGAGCTCTTGGATGGAAGTCACCTTCTAGATGAAGGAGTCAGGGCCATGCCGAGTTATTTGCTGCTAGAAGGGGCTTTGTCCTTGACCAGCTGAACTAGACTAGGCTCTTTAAGTTTTTCTCAACTTTCCTTGTTGTCTACTAAGACCCTTTCCAAACAGGCAGCAATGGACCTATAGCTTTTGTATAAGGAGTAGCAGAATTTACTGCGTCCTTTGTGGGTGCCCTGAGGCCAGGCTGGAACCTTCTCTGCTCACAGCTGCTGTCTAATTCCACTGTGTAGTCCTCATCCCAGTTGTATGGAGGCTTCTCTTGATCTTCAGAGGTACTGCAGGAAACTATTTCCTCTCATTGTCCTCAGAGCTGTCTACTTGGAGAAGAGATGTCATATCATAGCATGACGTGCAAATGTATGTAGTGCTATGTCGTGGGATATTCAGCATGCTATGTCTCTAGCCATGCAGTAGCATATGTGAGCATGCCCTTGTGTCTATCTGTCAGGACAGCTCACCCTTTCTTCCAGGATTATTTTGCTTCCTGTCTTCTGGATTGTTACATCCTGATGATGGCATAAATTTTCTCAGGGTGCTTCCAGGCTGTCCTGCTTCTAATGCAGCATCTGATCCGTGTTCTTAGGTGACTAGCTGAGGATGCAGGCCACCTGGGTTCAATTCTCTGCTTTGCCACAGACTTTCTGCATGACCTTGGCAAGTCATGAAGTGATTTTTCCAACTCGTTTTTCTTGTGACCAATCAAATGACAGATTTTTAGAAGCAAAAGTCAAACTCCAAGAGAATAGCAAGAATATTTGATGCTAGAGAAGTTTTGCATGCTGGCCATTCATGAAGTACAGAGTACCTATGTGTGGTCTATGTGTGTGGTTGTGCTTGAGAAATAATAGCTTAGAGTAACTACTGAATGGTCAAAACATAGCTACATTGGCAGAGCCACCTAGTGGGAATATGGTCTGCATGTCTAGAAATCTTGCCCAGAAGTCTGCTGGACTGGGCATCATTTACTGCCTCCTCTCTTCCCAGCCTAGGGCCATTCCCTTGTTTACCCAGCGACAAAAATGAGGACAGTATAGGGTTGCATCAGTTTAAATGCATCTACATGAGGGTTTTTGCTGGCACAATTACATCAGCAGCCCACTTTGGCTGGATGAGCTTTGCAGTGTGGGACAAGCCTTAGTCTTTGAGTTCCTCAGGGACTTAACCATAACTGGGACATAATTGCGCCCCTCTTCCCTGTAGGCCTGTGTAAAGATGAACACATTAAAATTAAGAGTTGCACAAGCTATAGCTGAAGGCATCGTTGAAAAACTTTGATAGATACAGATTCAACCAAAATTTCATAAGATGTTCAGTTCATAAGATGACTTGAAGCATGTGCACTTGATAAGTGGAAGTGAAAACATGCATGAGGTGGAGAGGTAGATCAGTTTGACATTTCCCTAATTCTAAATATCCTTTGCAATGCTACTAAAGAAACCCATGTTTATATACAAGCAAGGAAAGTGTAAAACAGGAGAGCATTAAGGTGATCTGTTTACTTCTAGCTACTCACCTGGCTTGCATAGTGTTTTGGTTGTTGGTTCTCAATCTTGTCTCTTAAACGGAGTGAAATCATTGAATTGGGGATTCTCAAGGGGCAAGTGTGGATAATGGCATTTTACAGTAAATTCGAGGCCTTTCAGCTGATCTTTGTTAGTCTCTGCTACAGGGCCAGTAGTTCTGAGACTTAGTGCGCAGTTAGGTCTCTTTCAAAACAAAATTGTGAAATGGATCCAACTCTATCCTTGAAAGCTTCTGCTGGTGGAAGCTCTGTGACCCGATCCATTCCTCCACAGATCAGACTCTGTTATAGGAGCTTTTTCCAGTGTGGCCTGTAAAAGCAGCTCCTTCTCTTGGCCTGAAAACTGATGGCCCAGTTGACCTACCACTTTTGGCTTCAGGAAGAGGCCCTGAATCCCATTGGTTTCAGAAACAAACATTCCTTGTGGCCGCTTCTCTAAAGTCAGCATTTCACATCAGTGCATACTTGGCCTTTATACTTTCAAAGCAGCTTTTTTTTTTCCCTTTCAGATACTAGAGAACAAGAAGTTCAGAATGCCTGGTAATGCAAGAGCAGTGTAATGCCAGGGGCTGTATTGCTGGCAGCGTAGCGTAAACATGCTTGTCTTATAAGCTGGTGGCAAAAGAAGTTCTTAGAAAGCCATGGGAAGACTACCTGGAAAATCAACAAAGGTGTTACATATGAATGACCCACCTTCTTTTTTGCAGCTTTCAAAATGAATCCTCCTCCTGCAAGGTGGTTTGGGCATTTTAGGGAGTGGTAAGTGAACCACACCTCTTCTTCCAAATTCTTCTCACTGACCCACCACTGGGCCTTAATGCTGCCAAGGAAAAATCTTTTAAAGTTTAGTGTCAACAGGCAAGTGCTGTCTGTTCTCTGTTAGGACAACATGTATCTGAGGGATCTAAAAATATCATTCTATGTTGAGAACTAGAGAATCTGTGTCCTCTGTAGGGATCTGAGTTACAGAGAGTAACTAAAATACAGAATTTATTAACTCTGTCCAATAATTAATTGCTGGTAGCATGTGAGGACAGTTTTCAGAACAGACTAGTTTTCATTCTTGGTTTCCTGATTTGATATATCTGTCTGTCCACTTACTGGCCTACCTCTACCTGGCATGCATGACGTGATGGTGAAGAATACAGACCCTGAATTAGATTTTGAGCTAGGTTCTTTGCATATGAGCTGTACCTGGCACAGACAGCTAGGGACAGATCATCAGGAAGCCAAATGTAACTTCCTTGTCATATGGGACAGTCATAGTGTGAGTTACAGTATGCTAAGGGCAGTTTTCTCTTATGCTACTGATGGATAAACTCCATGGACCCTTAATCTGATGAAGAATCAGATAATAAAGCAGAATTCTGTCGAGAGCTCTGCCCCTCTTAAGACATCTTTCCCACTGGGAAACTCTCCACTGTCCCTTTGCACTTACAGTCCTGACAATATACATTGAGTTATACAAAATGGCAAGGATGGAAAAAAGACTGATGAGTGGCATTTAGTTTCCAGGCCATTTCTTCCATCCCGTCTCGCTCCCTGTGTTTTTATAAATGGCAGAGAGGAACTGGACTGTAGCATACAAGTCATGTTGCTTTTGTTTTTTTTTTAATAGTATACAGTATACACTGGACTGTGACATGAACTGCAAATGCTCTGTAAAGGGCTTTTTGCCCTTCAATACAAAGATTTCAGTCTGTGCCCCAGTACAGCTCTGCCTCTGTCTTCTATTGGGAGGCCTCAGCACGGGGAAACACATCCTAGGAAGGCAGAACAACAGGGCGGGAATTAGTCAGATGCAGAGGAGAGCAGCTCGATACTAATGGCCAGATATAGGCTCTGACAGCCTCACACCAATGGGCCACTCTCCTCTACAGGGAGTTTATGAGGCCTTGGCTTGTGTGGCCACCTCCACTTATGAATGAAAATCAAAACCAGATTGATGTCCCCCTCCCAACAGCAGCTGCCTGGTTTTTTGCATAAATTGTGCTTCCCTGCCCCTCTCCAGGGGAGCTCCATAAAATAAATGGATTCATTACATGCGGATTTCCTTTTCCTTCTTCTCTGGAGAAACAAAGAGCCTATTAGACACAATATGGAAATGCACATATGCATGCACACACGTGCAGACAACACGAAAATGTGGATGTGCGCATGCAGTGTATAAGCTCCCTCCCATCTCCGTACCCAAACAGCGCCATAAAATACGTGCAGAAAACCCCTTCTCCTTTTTGTGCACAGCTCTGCCGAACACACAAGCGTGTATTCATTCGTGCAGATCTGCAACTTAAATTCTAAACTATGAGAACAGGAAAGCCCAGGGCAAGTTGCCTCCTCCCAGAAGGTGCAGCACTGAGAGTGCGCTGAGTGGGGGTTGCTTTCTTTCGCCAAAGCCTCCCCTAGTGCCCAGGAGCTGTGTTTTTACCAAGAGCATAAGGGCCCTGTCCTTCTCAGAGCAGGGCTCGCAACAGGCTTTGTGCATGAGATATTGTAACCGCAGGAGCTGGGAGACTGCCAGCTCTGCCTCCAGCTGAAGTAGAGGAGGGTGCTTTGTGGCTGAGAGAAGGCAGAGGGATGAAGGTAGGGAAATGGCTGGGAGCCCTTCATTCCTCTCATCTCCAGGTGGCGGCAATACTGGCACAGAAAAGAGCTGGAAAACACACCTTCCCTGGAAAGCTCCGCCTGTGTGCAGCAGTCCCAGATGCAAATCTCACACACCTGCATACCGGGGTGAGGGACACACTGGAAACCCCACACTGAGCAGGTTACACAAAGTTAGGAGGTGCGTACATTCATCTTCAAGGTGCTGCCATAAGACGTTGGCCCCAGGACAAGACTGTAGTACGTGGGTATGTTCACACTGTATGCTAAACCTGGGTCAGAATCTGGATTTGAGCACTAACTTGCTTGCCATGCAAATTGTGAACGCCCTAACTCTCAGGTCCAACTCCCTCCAAACTTCTGTCGGAAAGCATTTGGGGCTCTGAAAGCCCAACCTGGATAGGGTGCTGTGCTGTAGAAACAAAAGCCAAATTACAACGGCACTGGGAAACTGGTCGTAACTTTGCCAGCTCCTAGTTACTTCTGCTCACCTGGCTGGGGAGCCAGGAATGGAACGGAGGCAGAAAAGGAGAGCAGCTTTCTCTGCCTGGCACGGAGGGATGCTATGCCTTGAGACAGGGAAGGAGAAGGGCACAGAGCTCAGCTGGAGGTTGGGAGGCAGGCACAATGGTGACATTTGCTGGGTCAAAGCCCAGCACCATGTTAAGGAGGACATGCCACAAGTGCCTGAGCTGGAGTGACCTCTGCCAAAGCTCTGGTGTTTTAAGGGAAGGAACTGAACATTAAACTCCTTTTTCATCCAGAATCCATACTACTGTGGAGTTCTTTTTAGCCTTTTAGCCTTTTTAGGAAGCGGTGGTGTAAATTTGGGAGGGCATAGCAGCAAGCTGGAGGCAAGAGAGACCCATTCAAAATCGAGGGGTGGGGAGAGCAATGTTGCCAGCAGCAGAAGTTCAGATACACGATCCAAAACCCAAATCTCTCAAATCATAAACGTCTCAATAGTGTAAGAAGATACTGGTGTTTTTCTGAGGCCCGCAATATTGGGCTTTCAGGTTACATTCAGGCTCCATTGCTAGCTTTTCCTGGCATCTATGAAGGGTAGGAACTTTCCCGTATAAGATGTATGTTTTCATATAATCAAGCGAGTCTGAGAGCTGGAGCTTTAAGAAAAACAGTGACTCGAATGGGATGTCTGATGAAATCTAGAAAGCGAGCAGCACGGGGGGAAACAGACCCCACAGAGGAGGGCTTCTGAAGAGCTGCCGAGCAGAAGCCCTGCGGCTGAGAGAAGCTAGCAAAAACTGAGATGTGAGGAAGCTTAAAGCAGTTCATATTGCCTTAAATTCGGAATTCTAAGCCCCAAGGTTTCAGACATCTCAAGCTGGACCACAAAAATTCATGATAACTTTAAAATCATGAGCTTTTGTGAAAGAATAAATGCTGAATTTTCTTTCTTTGCCTCTTTGTTTCTGAGCCTTAGAGTTGCCTTCAAATCGGATTTTGTAGTTTTTCCCGTAGTGAAGAGGACTAGAAACTTCTCTCACGTAGAAAACATGTTGTATTGGGGTCACAATTTTCAGTTTTCCCCACAATTAAGAGGACTAGAAACTTTTCTTATGTAGAAAACATGTTTCTCACCTAATCATCTGTCATCAGGATCTGGAGCTTTAAGGAAAAACAGGAACAGTATAATGAGATCCACAACCCATCACAAGCACTGGCAATGCTGCTTCAAATGGCTTCACTTCACTGGTGTGTGCGAGGACTTTTTATACGCAAATATGGAGATTGCAATCTTGACCCTGGAAACCTGGAGCCTTGAAATGGCCAAACTGGGTGAGCCCCAAAATCCATTTATTCCAGGAGCCTGTCTCTGATGCTCTGATGCTTTCTCTGATGCCTTTGCCAGATGCTTCAGGGCAAGGTGCAAGAACTTTGCAATAGGCAGATGTAACATAATCTGTTCCACACTTAACATCACTTTCTGGTTCCTACCCATTAGAGATGGGATTGGGACCAGGAGTACGGATTTTAGCATCTTTTCCAAAAATGTTGTTAGCTATAATTATTATGCTTTTTTTCCCTTCTCCTACACATCATTGTCTGATCTTTTTGTAAGGTTTGCTAAATTCTTGGCCTCCTCATCTTCTTGTGTTAGGGATGGCTTAGTCCAATTGCAGATTGTGTGAAGGAAATGATTTACTTTGATGAAGTTTGGACTGGTTGCTTCTTCATCTTATTGAGTATCTGTTCTCCCTTGTGTGTCCAAGGACAACAGCAACCCCCAGTTGTCTTTCTCTTTGCGAGTATTTTGTATGCTTTCATCAGGATGTCTTCTGGTTGCAAGAATGCATGGTGCTGGGGATTTGTGCCAGTGAATCTCTTTGCTCAAGTCTCCCAGGTACACTAACTGCTTTCTTTTACAGACCCCGCTTACCCCCCAGTGTTTTTTCCTCCCTGCATGTGTTACCTGATAGCTGAGGCACTCAGCTTGGACTGAGCCAGCCTCTGGTCTGTTCCCTGCTGCTTTTGCATCAGCATCTGCTCTTCTTTAGACTCTAAGCTCTGTGGCAGAGATGAGCTTCTGTGTATGTATGTTGTGCCTGCAAACCGTGATTTCAGCTGGAACCTCTATGCTCTGCTATAACGCGTGCAGCAATTACTAATAACTCACACTTAAATAAACCGTGCTCTGCCATTCACAGGGTTGAGAGCTCCTTCTTGGTGACCTGGTGCCCAGGCTTGGTGGTGGGGCTTGTCCCCAGAGCACAACAAGGCCAGTGGCTTCGAAGGGACTCAGCGCTCCCGATTCTCCATGGGAAAGCAGAGGGCACACCATTCTCTCTAGAAACAATCCTGCCTCTGTCTCCCTCCTTTGCCCCTTATCTCCGAGGTCATTTGTATGCAAATAGGATCAAAGGCTCGGAGATGCGAGATAGACTGCCTGAATATTCACCGGCAGGCAGTGACAGGCCATGCACTTCAGAGCAAGCCATCCTCGGCTCACAAGTGAGTGAGGAGGAGGGATGGACGCAGGGGATCAAGGCCTGACCCTTCTCTGACAGTCACCCCTCTTTCTTACACTCGGGAGGCACTTGCTGCCGTTTGTTGAACCAATACTTCCCCTCTGAATGGAAAATCCAGCTGGAGATGTGCCTGTGATATCTGACACTCGTAATTCACGGTATGTTCGCCAGTTCTGCAAATTGGAGCGGGAGCACAAACAGCCCCTCATGACTTGCCAGCCACGTGTGGGGTTCAGTAGTCACACCGTGTGTGGGCTCCTCAGAGAGGAGAAACCTTCCAAGCAGCAATGGGACTGTGATGAGGGTGAGGTGTGGGAGCAGTGAGGGGTGACGGCTCCCTGGTTTGGATCTGAGCAAAGAGGCAGGTGACGTTTGATAACTTGTGGATTTGTTCATGCCCAGAGCTGGTGGGAATTTGGAGGTGAGGAGCTGAGCAGCTGGCAAGGGAGCCGGTCTGCTGGAAGGAGGGAGGAAAGATTTTGTCTGTGCTTGTGTGGGGCTTTTTCGGCTTCCTCCTCACTGCAGTCTGCCTTCAGGGACTGGGACTGCAGCTGCCACCGCAGAGTTCAGCCTGGGCTTCCTCTTGGAGAATAGCTTGTGGCTTTGATCAACCATAGCCATGTGCCTCCATCCCTGCCTGCTCCCCGGGTGTGGAGTTTGGCTGTTCAGGCAGGTGGAGGCTCACTTGGGGTGGACGGAAGTCCTGCTGCTGTGACAGCCTTGCCAGAGCCAGAACTTGCTCTCAGGGCGAGGAGAAGGATGCTGCCAGGCCCTATTGCTTCTGCTGTGCGATGGGTGTTCGGCTTTGGTACATCGACTCTGCCGTGCAGACTGCAGACCACACCACAAGTCCCCGCATGGGAAGAAAGGACCAAAGGAGCCTTGGAGACAACAGTGTCCTGGCTTTCAGGGGAGGCCAGGCAGGTTCTCAGGGGCAGGATGGGGACAGAGATGACCAAGGCAGCGGGAGGGGAGAATGCTGCGTCTGCCAGCCTCTGTCTTCTATGCCTGGCCCACTGAAGGAAGAAGGTGGCTCCTCCTCCGTGTGTTTGTCATGTCGTGGCAAATTACCTGTGTCCAGTCACTCCTTCCTCAGCATACCTTGGGGCATATCGCAGTAAAATCTGTCTCTGTTTCAGGCAGTGCTGTTTTTGGGTTCGTCTATTCCCTTTCTTAGCTGGTAATCCCCTGGAGAAGGAGGATGTAGCAATGACAGGAAGGTAATATTCAGGGTGTTTACAGTCCATGAAGATCTCACCTGCCCATCACATACACTATACCATGGGTCAGGAGATGTCAGGAGTGCACGTTGGAAGCCACCCCCAGGTTGTCTTCTTTGGGCTACAGCGCCCATCACTGTGATACTTGGGCACTACCCAAATTGTTGAAGGCCTGAAGCCTCAAAGCTTAGAGCTCTTACTGGCCTCTGGGTGGGCCCACTGGCCCTGTCTGCATCCAGACACAAAGCTGTGGCTATCCTCTGGTTTGCAGACAGGACGTTCTCTCCCAATAGTAGAAGTCTGAAGGTAGACTGAGGTCTGGCAGCCTGCACGGCCTGTTAAAAACCAGCCTTATAAAATATGAGCTAGGAAGCAAAATGCAGCGACATAAGAGAAAGAGGAGGAAACCACCAATTAGGAGCAGCCCCCGAGGGGATGCTTTCTCAGGAGCCAGGAGGCACTCTGCCAACAGGGCTTTTAGAGCTGGATGGGGCTGGCTGGGGAGGGCAGAGCCGGGGGTAGCTGCCTTGCACAGAGCCTTTCTGCAGTCAGGAGGGCTGGTACTGCAGCCCAGGAGCCGCTGCCCCCGAAGCGGGGCAGTGAGGGATTGCTCCCTGGCTGGGCGAGCGCTAGCACCTGGGAGTCAGGAGGAAGAGCAGGAGGAGCGCCGGGAAGGTACAGCCCTCCTTAGCCTATGGCAACCAGCTAGCAATGGGGAATTCCTTCCTCCAGAAAGCAGCTTTGCCAAGGAGCAGCTGGGAGTAGCTTGCAAAGCTCTCCTGATAGCCAAGTTTCCCACAGGATGGCAAACGCGTGCCCGACCGCAGGGCTGCTGCAGGCAGGCAGAGGCTCTGGGGCCCTGCAGCTGGGAGAGTGAGGTTTCCCCATGCAAAACGAACCCACAGCTGGTGTCCAGCTCCAGAGGTGGCCTCTTACACCATCAGGTGTAGGTTGACAGAGAAAAAGGACACAAGGTCTGAGCTTTGGGAAAACCCAGGGGGTTATTATTTAGTTCTTGGCCCATCAGGCTGTTGTGGCTGGCGGGGAGTCAGGGTTATTGGCTGTTGGTGGTGATGGAGCATGGTTTGTGGTGGGGGGTGTGCTCCTGATAAGGAGTGCTGAGACAGTGAGGGCTGAATGACCAGGATGTGGCTTGTGGGCCAGTACCATGTGCTTTCTGCTGGAGAGAAGATGAGTGGGTATGCAGCGTGGCTTTTATTTGCTCCCGTCTGTCTTGTTTTTCAGTCTTCCTGGAGATGCCGGCTTCTTACCAGCTTAGGGACCTGCTTAGGCAATGGGGTCTGGGGGGAGGATGAGGCAAAATACTTGCCTGGGGCCACTGGGTGACACAGCTTGGGTGCAGCCTACAGGGACTGTCCAGGGCCTGTGAGGAGAGGGGTCTTCAGCGGGCAGCCTGGAGCACCTGAAATCCCAGCTGCTTTTTGGGGGTGCCAGCAGGAACTTTGGCTCTGTAGAAGATTGAGGTCCCACTGTTTTCTCAGCAATGAGGTGGCTCATCAACTGGCTGCCCAGACAGTTTTTAACATCTCCTGTGGTCACCATTGACTACCCTTGTAGTGGGCACCTGGCTGGTCTCTGCAGGGGTTCAGCGCTTTGCTTCAGCTCTTTAACGACTGGGTCTGTGCTTTGGGAGCAGCTCAGCTGTCCTCACTGATGCCCTTGAGTGAAAGGACACATGAGCAGTGCTTCAGGTCAGATCTGCCAGGCGAGGATCGATGCAGTAATAGTGAGCACAGTGGCCACCCAGAGCACTGTGGGCTAAGTGGCACACAGTATTTTGAAGATACTGTAAGTGAAAGCTGCTTAAATATTTGCTTGGCTTGAAGCAGGGCCTGAGGTCTCAGTCTTTGGCATCCCGGACATTTTCCCCATCCTGCAAGTGTCTGTGTGGAGTTGCTTTCCCTCTTCCCAAGAGAGATGTTTCACGTTGTGTAAGGGATTCAGTATCCATTAGGCAAGGGATTTGAGCACAGGCCTCATCCTGTCAGAGGAACCACAGCAGTGTAATGAATCAGGCTCTCTGGTCCATTTGATGCAGACCATGAATCTGGGTCTCCCACATCCTTCTTGAGTACCTAACCTTGACCTGTGTGATCGGTCAGCCCTAATAAGTTTTCACAGAAAGGTTAATTTCCAGTGAATTGGTATTTTTCCAATTAAAAAAAAAAGCTTACTGACAAATATCAGATATAGTCCAGACATGTCAGTCTTCTTCCCAGAAGAGAATCTGCACCAGAAATCATCTTGCACCAGCTGAATCTCATAGACAAAAAAATGCACTGCGAAGTTACCAGTAAACATTTTGCCTACTAGTATATGCAAGTGAAAAAACGAAAGGAGATTTAGTTTGACACACCAGGTAACAGAAATCAGGCTGCGGAATATTTTCTGCCTGACTACCCATATCTAATACGAACAGCGTGGTGAAAAGGGAAACAAGAAGTGGATAGATGTTGGAAAGATATCTTCTGAGTCATTTGTGGAGTAAGCAGGAAGTCCTGATGATTTAAGATTTGGCACTTTCCCGTGCTGAACCCAACAGCACATCCTAGTGCCAGGAGAAACTAGGCTGTAGGAAGTGCTATCTTCCGGCTGAGATAACAGACCTGTGATCTTCCTCTTCATCAGTGAGGCGTCCAGCGGTATTTTTCATTAGAAAGTAAAGCCCTGTTCATAGTGTCCTGACCAAGATAGTGCGTGGAAGTCTTCACCATCTCAGGTTCCAAACTGCAGTGAAATCTGTCCTCATTTCAAACACATCTTGCTCTGTGATTGTGTGCACACACCGTAATTCATTAGTCTATTTGAGGAACTAGTTCTCTTGCTCGTTAGGGCAAGTTACGTTTATCCTTTTTGATATGTTACTTATAGCCTTTATTTTTCTCTGTCTTTTAAGTGCTGAGATGCAGAGCCACTCTCATTGGCTACTTGTGGACAACACTGTTGTTTGGTGTGTGCATTTTGTTCCAGATAAAGTCAAATCTTTCCTTTTGGAAAGAAGTGTTACTGGGAGGAAGCTTCTTGTGACCCTCAGTCTGCTTTATGGATGCTGTGGACCTCAACTGTTGGAATGTAATGATGTTAATAATGGCAACCATTATTCTTTTTCTGCTGATCATTTTTGGAGCAGTGCTCTGCTATTGTGCTTCTCCAGCTGTCCCTCCTCCTCCTCTCCCCTTCCCCTCTGCCCATCCCTTGGCATGTGCCTGTACGTCCCACTTGCCCACTGTCCAGGTACCTTTGGGGAAACACAAATGTGTCTACAGTCCAAAATCCTGCTGTGTCTTGTTGAAAGTGTTCCAGCAGCGGGGAAAATCATACATTTCATAGCCAACTCAACAAAAAGGAAGGGCTCTGTGTGGATGACTCATTTCATTTCCCTTTGCCTATAGCAGAAGCAGGTAAAGGATTTCCAGTCAGTTGCCCCATTAGCCAGGGTGTCTCGCTGCGGATCTGTTGAAATTGCATACACAGCAGCAGTCACGGTTGTTGCACCGGTGAGCTAAAGAGGGCACTTGAGGCTTTTGAGCAGCAAAGATAGAGTCCCGAGAAAGAATTAACATATGGAAACCATGCAGACCATCCCCAGCCTGCTGGCTGTTATGGGCCTCATCCCCACCGCCTCTGCCAAGCCCGGCCATAGGAATGATGTCAGTGAGTCGCTCTATGGGGTTCTGGAGAGCAGTGAAATGCACCCAGTGAAGTCAATGATGACATTTCCAGTCCTGGGGGGTTACATGACCATGGATTGCCCCCACGCCTATTCTGTTGGATGCAGATCTGGCAGCAGGACCCTTCAGCTCCTTGAGTACAACTCATTATATCTGGGAACAGAGCCAAGGGGGAATGAAGGAGACTTCAACTGGTGTGAATCCCAGCTGCATGTCTGCTTAGCAACACAGGTTTTCATAAATACATTGTCCATGGCTCTGTGCTCTCTGCTGTTTTTTTTTTTTTGCTGTATACAGAGGCCCGTGTGGGAGCTGGGGCCACCCCTAGGAGCACTGACCCACTGTGGCCAAGAAAGCTGTGGAAATGCTGAAGCTATCAGCCACTGGACTTTACCAGCCACCTCCCAGGTGCTGCTCCTCACAACTGAACAGTGGGAGTAGTGGTTGCTGTCGGTCCTGCAGCAAGGAAGGCAACAAGCCTCTGCTCATCTTCCTAAGCAGTCACATGGTGCCTGATGCACTCTGGCTGCATCTGCTGGGGCGCTGTGCTGCAAGATGTAAATGCCAAATGGTGAAGACCTTAAGACCAGAAGAAGCTTTGAGGAGAAAAAAACCTTACATTAGAGACAACGTTATTGTAGATTCAGTTTGGGTCAAAGGCTTTTCCTCCATCCTTCTGAGAGGTACCTGACCTCAGATCCACCTGGCATTGAGCTGGGCATCAGCTGAGAATCGTGTGTCCATGTTTTGAAGGGGCAGTGTTTATGGATGAAGTTAACCCTGCTTTTTGCTTTATCCCAGGCGCCTCCACAGCCCCTGCTGGGTTCAGTGGGAGGAACAAGAGCTCTTTCAAACACTGATGC
The DNA here is from genome assembly GCF_000690835.1 of Fulmarus glacialis. Lineage (NCBI taxonomy): Eukaryota > Metazoa > Chordata > Aves > Procellariiformes > Procellariidae > Fulmarus > Fulmarus glacialis. The sequence continues at coordinate 66,199 of NW_009234229.1, read as the reverse complement.
CAAATGACCGGAGCAGGACTCCAGGGTTCCCCTTCCAGCTCTAGGAAAGGAATTGACCTAATGGATGAAGCAGGCCCCCGGGAGGCAGGACTGCTGAAATCATGTCCTAGCAGTGGGAGGGGGTGAGGTTGGGTGGCCAGGAGAGGGGACGAGGAGCCAGGATTCATAGGCTGTAGTTTCATGGGTTGTACCCTTATCCATAACGGATAGTCTTTTTCTGATTGTGGCAGCAGAGAACGTGGGTCAGGACTTATCAGTATTATGGACAAGCCACCCAGAAACTTTGTTTGCCTTTGATTCTGGTCTGGGTTCATTCAACTTTTGTCTGAGGCCAGATCCGAACCCACTCCTTTCCCTTTGAAATGGTTTTCCGCTATTGGCATAAATGAGAAAAAAATGACTTCATTGCCTCCCTGAGTAAACAGATCCCACTCCATCCTCAGAAGACGAAAGCTGAGGATTCATTTTCCTCAGGACCCACGGCAGATGAATCAGAAAGCTGGACTTTTTGTGTGCGTGAGGCTGAGCTGGGCTGACAAGAGCAAGCGTGGGGACGGGGGAAGCCGCGTCAGAGGCTGGCACCTCCACGCGCCGGGAAAGCGGTGTGCGCTGGACGTGGACGTGGCCGAGGGGGAGGGAGACCTCCAGCTGCAGGCCTCCGGGTAGTTCAGCTGTTGAGTCAGCTGGGTCCAGGGCTTTGCAAAACAGCGAGGGGGCAAGGGTCAGCAAAAAGCCAAGAGTGTAAGACTGTGCATGTGCGAGAAAGATGTTTCACCTCTGGCAGCGGGCCAAAGGAGCGGCTACGTTACCGCAGCCCTTGGAGACACACTTGCAAACACACATGCTGGCTTGCACATGCACGCTCTTGCTCACACACACATACTGCTAACAGCACATGGAAGCTGCTCCTAGAGACCAGCCCTGCTTCATGCCGGTCCCTATTAATGGCCAACATCTGGCGAGGTAGCTGGGGTGGAGAGACAGCTGGGGCCGGCAAGCCCTTTCCCTGGCTATGAGTGAAGGGGAGGGCTGAGGGACGGGCTGGGGTGGGCTGGAGTAGGCTCGTCTTCTCTAAAAGCAGCCTGCTAACTCCTGCTTCCTCTGTGAAGAGCAGAGGTTGAGCAGCTCTCTGCTTTTATGTTTTGTATGTTAAAGAGCTGCTGAAAGACAATAGTGTGAAACCCCCAAACCAAAGGTCCCTGGCTGCGCCAGGCCATAATAGCCAAGCAGGTTTTACCAGCCCAGCCTGGCTTTGCCAAGAGGCCTTAGCTTTGATACTGAGCATGGGAGCACAGATATCCTCGATATATGTTGTTAGGAAGGATTTGTTACGCTGATGAAGGGATTTTTCAAAATGGATGTGGGCTGTTTACAGATTTGGGTTTGCCTGCCCTTCCCATTGGCGAACTGGGGAGGAGGCAGCATCCATCCCATGGCCCTGCAGCAGCCCTCCCTGCAGAAAATCGGTGGTGTTTTGGCCCCCGGGGAGGAGCATTCGCTGGTGTGAACTGGTGGGTGATGGTGGCCCTGCTAGAGGGTGTGTGGGTTCACTCCGATGCTGCCTGTGGTGGTCCTCGTCCTTGCGTGTTCCCCGAGGTCTGACGTTAAGTGAGGTGGGGTAGAAAATGCACTGGAAGGGAAATATGGGAAAACTTTGCATTTTTTAAGCTACCGCCATTCTTCATCTGGGAGGACTCCCCTGCTGAGCTGGGCGGCTGCTCCCGCCGCTTCCCAGCAGCTGCACCCCGTCTCACCCCTGGAGTTTACCTCACTCAGCCTGGAGAATCCCCGTCCTCCCCATCGGAGCTCTGGGCAGCAGAAAACCTCCCCCGTGTCTCAGCCTGCCCGAGCCTGGGCTGCAGCTACCCTGAGACAGCTCCTAGCAAACATACCAAAGGCTTTCTGGGCATCAGAGAAGTGATATTATCCAGATCTGCTGTTATCGTAGCCTCCTCCTTGGGAGTACAGGTAGGAGGGCTGTCAGAGATGGGGAGAGAGAGATGGGGGTTGTGGAAAGGTAAAGGAAAGAGACAGTCTTTTACAAATAAAGAGCAAATTTTTGTGGATGTCATCTCTGCCTGTCTGGCATGGGACTCCTGAGGAATGGGGCCTCACTTCCCATACCTGAGCATGCCTGTGCTTCCCGCTGGCTACACCCAGTGGGAGATGCCCTGCCCGACACGCCGCTGAGCTGAGGGTCCGGGGGGAGTGACGGGGGTGGTCGGGGCTGGGAACGGTGCACTCTGGGGGCACGCACCGCAGGGTGTGGTGCTGGGCCTTGGGAACCGAGAGCCTTGCCAGCATCCTTCCCCTCGCATCACCTCACCGCCATTCGCCCTGCCTATAAGGCACTGGGTAGTGAGGGCTGAAGTGAACGTCGGAGTATCTCTCACCCCAGCGATGTCCTCAAACCAGAACTCTCCCCGACCTGGGGTCAGCAAGGCCAGACTCTGCTCTGGGTCTCTGGCTTCCAGGTCGAGTGTGGGACCACAGAGGAAGGCTGAGGTTACAGTGTGGCCATGCGTCTAATTACTCCCCCAGACGTGCATAGGCCTGTCACACCATCACCGGACACAGTCCACATGCCCCCACTTGCTCACCACTGACTCACAACAGACTGGAAAAATACAGTCCCACTCTGATGCTGTGATGAAGATGTAAGTGCTCTCTAGTAATCCATGAGTAGCGTGCGTGAGCAGCCAATCGGGACATTCGGCGTCTGACGTTCCTGGGTTGAAGATTGGGATGTTTACTCTATGACTGTGTTGAGTTCAACAGGGAATGACTCGGGGTAGACCTTCACGGCATGCTCGAGGCTGTTTTGGGATGATAGTCATCAGTTCTGAGGACACCGGCTCGACCTCCCTCCCCCTCCCTTCAAGCCCATCAGACGAGTGTTGGGCAATCAAAGCCCTAAATCTCAGGTACTGATGAAACAAGGGAAATCTTGTTGCATCATGAGACATTTCTGCTAAGAGGAAAGGAATTCATCTGGATGGGTGTTTGGGGGGGAGCACTCACGGGAGGTCGACCTGTCTGGGGCACCATGACAAGGCAGTGAGTGAGCTGGTGGTGACCAGGGAACAGGCAAGGCCTTGCCACCATCCTCCCTCCTCACTGGATACTCCTGTGTGGTGGCATCTGGACGCAAAGCCCTGCTGAGGGGGATCATCCACAGGGGACCAGCCAGCTCCTGCCTCAAAGGCTTGGGGGGGAGCACCAGGTCCTCGCTCAGAGTCAGAGGGGTAGCCCATGCAGCACACATGGGCTGGCGATTCCTCTCCCCTCGGGAGGCTCTAGATGCTGCCAGTGCTGCCTGCTGTGCACAGCTGGGTCACAGATGTGCTGCTGTGGGGCACACTCACAACATGCCCATGTCTTTGCTGGTGGGCTCTGGAGAGAGCCCACAGCGATTTGAAGCGCAGGTGAGAAACTGGATATTCCTGGGCTCTGCGGCCCTTTCTTCGAAGGCCCATCTGTTGAAGGAGCTGGTGCTGGCCCAGCCATGGGATCAGCAGGGGTGTCTTTTGCGCCTTTACAGCTCACCCCTTTGCACTCACACACTTAAGGGCTTAAGGGCTGGACAACAAGGGGGAGATGTCTGGTCCCGATGTGTTGGACTGGGAGGACTGGAGAGGCAGACCCTCTAATTGATGAAGGGATGGATCCCAGCCACAACCCCCCAGACACTGCTGAAAACCCGTTTTATAGGCTGCGGCATTTAGACGGAGTAGTTAGGAGGCTGCAGGGTGTCGCTGGGGTATAGTACTGTGACTGAGGCTGCTACACCATTGTCCTCTCCTCTTGGCCTTTCACGGGCAGAGGAGTGGAGGCAAGACCTTGGTGAAGGGAGCGGGCGGGGAGCTATGTGGACATCATGACACAGGGATGAACCCCGTGTTGACTCCTCTCCCTCATGGGGCTGGAGCCTGACATGTTTGCTGTCATCTGAGGGCTTCTGTCCACCAGTGATCCCAGGTTACCATTATCTCCTCTCTGCTGTGTGAATGTGCCCCTTACTATTCGCAGAAACCCCCAGCCTAATCTCATGAGGGGTTTATGCAGCCAGAGCTACCATAGGCATCTGCGATACAGCTGCCAGGCCTTGCTTTATGTTCGCCTACCAGCCTACCTGAACTTCAAATGCTTGGTGGCACTGGGCTGCTGTGCAGCCGGCGCAGCGAGGAGGAGTTCAGTGTTGCGCTTGTGTCCGTCTGAGATGGACCATGCTAACCCTCTGGCTCTGCACTTCTGACCAGCTTGACCACAGGTGCCAACCGTTTGTCTTCAACCAGCATGTCCCACCACCTGCTGCTTCTTCCTTGCCTCCCATCTCTTATTGTTTGGATTCATCCGCTGCCAAATGTAGGTCCCCATATGCTGAGTCTTTGGGAGCTGCAAGAAACTCCAGGGCAGCTGAGAGTCTGAATATCAGGTCTAGAGCAGACCTCCAGCTGGGGGGCCCTGCAAGCCAGACCCACAGGGGAGTTTGGCATCTAAACTGCTGTTGAAACTTACTCGCTTGTCTCTGAGGTGGAGCACTGGGGTATCTGGTCTGCTCAGGTCTGCTGCTGGAGGACAAGACCAGCTGAGACTGGGTCCTGTTTCAGGGAAATGGTAGAAGACGAAATAGTGTAGCAGAGACACTGAAGCCTACAGAGATCAAGGAAAGCATAGAAGTATGAGTCCAAAAAGTTGGCACCCAAACTCAAAAAACCTGTGTGAAAGCATAGCAAGAGACATGTTCCCAGGTCAGCTCCTGACCCTCCTGTTTTGGGTAAGGGCTTTCTATGGCTTGCCACATTGCTGAGGTGCTGAGCTGTGGGCTGCTGGCTCAGAGGTGAATTTTATTCTAGTCTCAAAAAATTTGTCAAGTGGCCAGTGTAAAAATGTCTCTCTTCCTCAGGATCATGACACCTCATCTTGTGGGGCTGAGGGTATGGTGGCTGTATAAGCCACCAGCAAGAATAAGCCCCTGAGTGCAACCTAAATAGCTGCTGATGGGTTCCAGGGATTGACCTCACCGATGTCCTTTGGTATCCAGGACTGTCCTGAGCATCTGGACCCAGGCAGTGATGAGTGAGGAAAGAGGAGCCTGGGAAACAGGAGAGGTAAAAAAATGATGGAAGGAGGCAGGGATGGCTCAGCCTGGGGTTGGGGTGAACCCATAGCAGCATTTCTCCCATCTTATTACTTTGCAAAAGGGACAGGAGCTTGCAACGCTGAAATGTCTTCCTCCCACCGTGGCCTCTCAGGCTCAGGGCCAGAGGATGTGCTAGCGCTGTTTGTAGCCTGAAAGCCTTGGCATAAACGGTTGTCTGCATCATGGATGGGTGTCCAGGTGCATGACTGAGTAGGGGTCAGTCTGGCTGCTGAGCCGGAGCAGTTGGTTTAATGCTCTCTCCACTGGTTATTAGCTTGTTGCAGAGTCAAGCTGGCGTGTCAGGCTCTGGGAGCTTTGGTGAGAGTACTTGTGAGGGCAGGGGGCTGCGTTTAACCCTGCAGGTGGCAAGAGCATGCTGGGAGGCTGAAATCTGCGGAGACAGCCTCATTCCCAAAACTGACTGCGGTTTTTTTTTTTATGGGTCTGTGTCTGCACGGGGAGGAGGGAGGAGGGGACAGTGCGATGCTATTCCTTATGCCTCTTAAGGAAGGGACGAGACAGGCAGAGGTTTCCCCCATGTCCGTGATGCTGGCGGGCTCCCCAGCTGCAGCCTGATCCTGACGCCGGGCTGGCGAGGCTGCTCTGAGTCACGGGGCGTCTGCACGCTGCGCAGCCCAGCTCCTTCCCGAGGCACGCAGCAGATCTAGTGGTGCGCCTGCATGCCTTCATCAGTGCCTGCACGTAAACTGTCCCTCTGGCCACCCGGCCTCTGAATCACAGGGGTCGGGTCCTGGCTGCGAGCAGGGGCATTTCCCAGCGTTTGCGTGCGGAGAAGCCTCCTTGCAGGCAGCTGGAAACTGTCTCCAAGGGCACGTTTCTGGACAAGCCAGGGCTGAGAATGTCCCTGAGTGGGTGGAAATCCCTGAGGCTCTTTGCTGTGTTTTGTGGGGTCCGTCCCCGCAGTGAGCGCAGGGACAGAGGGTGCTGGCTGTCCTGCACCCCCCGGTGTGGTGTCTTTTGCCCAAGTGCATCCTTACTTCTTCCTGAAGTTCAAGGTGCCTCCGAAGCCATCTCCCTCCACGGGGTGGACAAGCCCTGGCGCTGCTCCCCTGCTGAGCGGGTGTGTGAATAACCCCAGGGTGACTGGGGCTGTGTGGGGCTGTGACACCCCAGCGGGGGCCACTGCAACCCCTTTGATGAAGGGTTTGCTTCTCTGGGTGCTGTCGGTGTGGGCTGGGTGCAGGGGCTGCAGGGTGAGCAGAGTGAGTGGTGCTTGCTGTGTGCAGCAGCAGGGTGCCACGGGAGGGCTTTGCTTGCTGCCCTGTCACCACCGTGACTGCTCCTTCCCCGGCCTCCTGTGCGCTGCACCCAGCGCTGGACCCTTCCCCAGGAGATGCACTGCCCAGGGGAGAAGCTCCCTTCTCTTCTCCCATGCTTCCACCCTGGCACCGCATACAGAGCATGGCGTGGGAGATGCGGATTGCGGATGAGACAAGGGAACTTACTGAATTTGGCTCTCTGGGTATTTGAATGGAGGTGCCCACCCCACTTCCCGAGCTGCTTCTCACTCACTGCGGATGGGAGGAAAGAATATTTTAGCATTGGCCAGGCACGGATGCCAAACAAGCAGCCAGCAGAAAGGCAAATATTTTGGCTACCCCAACACATCTGTTTAAAAGCAGCTCAGCCCCAATTTTAAACAAAATGGGGAAAAAAAGACATTAATTGAAGACACGTCCTTAGGAATGCGATCCCTTGGCTGGGGCCCAGCATTGGCAGCCTCATCGGGAGATCATGTATCACATAGAGAGACGATTGCCCAGGGTCTGTTGCGAGCCCCACGTGCTGCTTTTGGGCAGGTCACACATGCCCTGCAGAAGCTGAGGGAGGCTGTGCAAATGCATGACACTCTTGCAGGGGTACATACTCTCCCAGCATCACATCTCCCCACCTCCCTGCATAGCAGCATGCTTTTTCTTAGGAAGAGCTCTACGTCAGCAGCTGACTGCTCCTGCTTCATCTTTTGTAGGAAGGATCCAACCCTGGGGGATCCTAAAACAGATCAGCTGTTTTCCCAGCAGCCTCTGGCTGCGTGTGTGGGACTTGGATTATCAGATTGGGAACAGCTGATCCCAATTTGTTTGTTGACAAATCCATGAAGATTCGGTGAAGCTTAGACACTGCTCTCCTGATAGTCTCCTTTGGTTGACCCCAGACCTTGTTAATCTCTGCTGCACCCAGAGGTAAAGCTGCAGAAACAGCTTCAGATGGAAAACTGGTGCGAGGTGTGGAAACGGGAGGTCCCCGAGCTTCCCATCTGCTTCTCCAGTGAGCTCTGCAGCCCTTCCTGAGCTCAGTGGTGTTGCAAGTACCTGGGATATTTAGGCTAAACTCATGGGTGAGGGATGCCTGAGCTGTGGTCACGCAGGGTGCACATCCCCACTGATACACCATTGCCAGCATGCTCACTGCCGTGTTACCCTGTGCCCGGTGTGCTCCGCAGCACCGGTGTCACCCTCCCCATCTCCTTCTGTAGAGTGGAGGCAGCACTACCTGCCCAGCTGCCCCCGTCTGGCATGTGGAGGTCTGAGGGAAGGGCTGGAGGGAGGCCAGACCCCACCTCGCCCCTGCGGCGGGGGGCTCTCCTCTCCTCCCTCTCCCTCCGCCAGCAGAACAAAACGCGTGAGCTCAGGGGGTTGCTGGGGCCTGGAAAGGGGACCAGAGGAGCCCCACATACAGAAATGGGGGTGAGGGAGGAACTGGCAGCCCCAGAGCCCATGGGACCACCCTACACTGCAGCACTCTGTATGGGGTGGAGCCCCCAGGGGACGGGCCCTGGCTTCCCAGCGGGATCGTGCCGGAGCCCCGCCGGGTCCCCCTTGGGTGACGAGGCTTGGTGGTGTCACTGGGGCTGTCATGGTGTCAGCTGGGGGGGACATTGCTGGCCATGCTCTGGCAGGAAGAAAGGTGATGGTTAATTGCCACGCCATCATTATTCTTACACAGTCTCCTCCACCGTACGCAGCAGCTGACCTCCAAGATGTAAAAGTACTAATGTTAGCATCCCAGGCGGAGGCGATGGGGGCAGGGAGTGCCTTGGAGGAAACCCTCGACTCGTGTCAATCAGCACAACTTTTTATTTTACAGATCACGCTGCAGAGCACTTCCAAGTATGAACAAACCTAAACAAAGACAGCTGGCAGAGGCTCTCGTCATCTAACTCCTTCCAGATGTGTGGTCATATGCCACAGTTTCTGACTAATGACATCCCCGAGGAAAGCCCTGGGGATGCGGCAGTGATGGGGCAGG
>NW_009234229.1:53054-57764 GCF_000690835.1 Fulmarus glacialis | reverse complement strand
CCCGAGTCCCCGGGGCCGACTGCCTGGAGCCCCTAGCGGAGGAGGGACCCTCCGCTATCCCTCTCTTCCCCTTGTGATCAGCAGGGCTCGGCGGTTGGTACAGGGCTGCCTCTGCCATGCTGGGCACCCGGGCAGCTCTCAGCGGGTGGGTAAATCTTCTTAATGCAAGAGCAGTGTCCTGCGGAGATAGCTACTTCACGGCCTGGAAGCCAGAAAACCACACTTAGTAGGGTTGTGCTGGAGCAAATTAGCGATGTTTTCTGATAATGAATTGAGGTTGAAGCGTTTACGCTGCTTCCCGCTTGGGAGCCCATTCAGGTCTCCCTGTGTGATGCCTCTCTCTGCCGCAGAGATGTCTGAGAAATCAATCTGGGTGGGAAGATTTGTAAATCCTGCCACCTCTCCTCTGAAATATCTGCCCTACACGTCCCCATTTTATGTTCCTGCATGGCTTGGGTTGTATTAGAGCTGTGCACAGTCTCCAGCGGGTTTAGTTTCCTTATCCCCGTGTGGGAAGGGCTGTGCTAGTTTTATAAGATGGGGCCTGGCGGACACTCGCTGGCTCAGAGATGGGTCAGGAATCGGGGGGGATCAGCACCTCCGACCACAGGTGGGAGATCATGTCCTCCCAGAGTATTGCCTCCTTCACGCTGTCTTTCACAAACAGCAGCCAGTCTGGGTCCAGGTTTGCTGCTTAGGCAGAGGAGTCATTTTGGGTCTTCCCTTGGCCCCTGTTCCCTGCCTCTTCCTCTCCGCACCTTTGTAATTAACCTCTGAACTCCAGCTAATCCCAGGATTAGCGCGTCATGGGCTATCGGTTAGGGCTCCCACCACACCTTGTGTATCCCGGCATCCCTGACAAACTTACAGGGGGGTCTGGAAAGCCAGGTTGCCCCCGAGGAGGGAGGAGGCTGGTAATGGATGGGGGATGGCAGGAGCCTGGTGGGTGGCAAGAACTAATCTGGGGGTCACCTGATAATGATCTCCCAGAGCCCGGGAGCAGGGTGGAGGGGCGCAAAGAGCCCGAAGGGACCAGGGCAGCCACTTCAGCATCTCCACCTTGGCCCCTTCTGCCAGGCAGAGTGGGCTGCAGAGGGAAGGGGAAACCTGGTGGGTTTTCAGTGAAAGGTGTAAATATCTCTTCTGCCTGCAGGTGAAGGCAGAGGATTGGCTTGTGGCTTTTGGTGCAGCCTCTCCTCCAGGACCTAGCTGTGCATGTGTTTTCCCTTGGGAGGGTGTCCTTGGGCAAAGGGAGAACTTGCTCATGGCGTTTATTCAGCCTCAGTGCTTCAGAGGCACTCCAGGTCTGTGGGTGAGCTCTCTGCTCCCCTCTTCCTCTGCCTTGTCCAGACATCCCTGGAGGCACTTCACAGCTCCCAGATGACCAATTTTCCAGTAAAGCCCCAGACAAATTCACATTTAACCTAACAGAGGCAGCACAGTGACCTCTGTCACTTCACTTCTCCCTCAAGATGAAAACTCCCAGCCCTGATGATGCATGCAGCAATACAGTCAATTTAGCCACGAGAGCTGCTTTTTGCCTCCAAGACATCCAGCTGTGTAATGGACCACATGGTGGAAATAAAAGAAATAGTGATGGACATGTGCTGGGATTGTGACTTTAAAAATGTGAGGGTTGGTCCAAAGGAAAGCAGAAACTGCAAGGGAAGACCTCATAGTGGCCAAGACATGCAGGACAGTCCCTGATGCCAATTTCCCCTAGCTGGGGCATTCATCTGTGGCCTTCAGTGGCTGTTAGCCCCCTTGCCCTAAATGCTTGCCGCCCCCTCCTTCTGGTGTAACTCCATGGGCCACTCCGGGGCACCCCTGGGGCTGGGGAGAAGGACGAGCCCAGAGCGGTACCTTGCCACACGAGTAAGGCGCTGGGGGCTGAGCCTGGAGGGGAACAAACCCCTGGGAAGGCATCTGGGTTTGCCACGGTTTGGACTGCAGCTTTCTTTCCTCCTGAGTAAGGCGCTGTGGGCGGAGCCTGGAGGGGAACAAACCCCTGGGAAGGCATCTGGGTTTGCCACGGTTTGGACTGCAGCTTTCTTTCCTCCTCGGGGCGGAGGAGCAGCACTTTCTCCTGCTTTCATTGTGCCCCGGGGAGGGCAAGGGGAGGAGAGCTGCTCTTGGGAGGCCGCCTGGGGAGGGAAGAGGTCGGCATGAGCTGGCAGTTTGTTTGCACCTCTCCTTGTTACGTGGAGCTGGGAGCGGGGCTGAGCCCTGGGAGGTACAGGCAGGCTTGCAGAGGAAGCGGGCGATAAGCTCCCGTCCCCGCTGCGCGATACGCTCTGTGTGTACAGGATGTTTGGTTTCCTATCGATCCCGTCCAGAGGTGGCAGGGATGGGGAGACACAGAGACAGGCTTTGTGGTTTCTTTAATCTGATGGTTTCCCTGCCTCTTTCTTTTACCTGCAGGTGGGATTGTGTGTGAGGCACCCGAAGCACCGAACTGGTGCCCTCTGCCCCGAAGCACCGAACCGGTGCCCTCTGCCCCAGCATCGGCTGTGTTTGCAGGGAGGTGGGCTGCCGGCTGTTTGTCTCAGGAGTGACTCAGGCTGAAGAGCCCACTCCCAGCCAGGCACAGGAGGACCGCTCTGGAAGGTGCCTTTGGCTCCTGGGATCTGGTCTGGCCCTGCTGCTGGCGAGCACAGTGGGACAGCTGCGTGCAGAGGAGCAGAGGAAAGGGGCTGGATGGGCAGGATCAACATGCAACGTGCACTAACTGGACACAGGAAAGTGGTTTCTATCTGCTGTGGCCACAGGGGATGTCCCAGCCAAACCCAGTACAATGGTGATGGCCCAACCGAGGCCATGGCTCTGACATGTGGCAGGCTAAGCCCTGGAGGCCCCAGCCACCCACAGGCCGTAGTGGTGTCCCTTTCTCCAGTAGCTCTGCTCCCTGCGGTGGCTTTGCCTCTGCTGTCCCTGAGCTCCCCCTTCAGCTGCTGCCTCTTGCCTGGGTCTCCCTCATTTCTGGAGTGAGAAAAATCCTCCCTGTAGGGGAACATCATCTTGCCTGGAGATTTTCTGCTGCCATAGGGGCTTTGCCTCCATGAAATGCCCATTTTGTCCATTAGCTGCTAGTGGGGAAACAGGCAGGGTGAATCCACATGAGGACAGGATCATCCCAGGGGCTGATGCCAAATGTAGTTTCCCAGCACTAGGGAATGCTGAATTGCCTTTTTCTGCCTGGAGGGCTTCACTGATGGGGTGATGTACTCCAGGTGTGATGGAAAATGGAGCATCACGCTTTGCTGAGATAACGCATCCCCTGTGAGAGATGCAAACTGTGAGCATTGGAAGGGTAAAGGACTGTGGTGTGAAGAGAAGCAAGGGATGTGCTGGAGCACTCCTTCCACGACGACCCAGGGGACACCTGCCAGAGTGGGAAGGATAAATCAGGGGAGCCTTTCCCTCAAACAGAGCAAGCTCACCTGAGCAGAAAGATGCCAAAAAGACAGTAGGAAACTACCAGAGAGCAGCCCAAGTCAGAGATAGGTGGAGGCTAGTAACAAGTGTAGGAGAGTGTGATGTCCAGCAGTGAAGCAGGGCTGCTGCAGGGAGGGGAGGTGCTGCACAAATGAACAGGCTGGACTTTAGGGAGCATTTCTGAGTCCATGAGACCTTGTCCCCAGGAAGGGGCTGGCTTCTCACTGTTTGCATGGGTGGAAGTTGACAGGACTGTTCATAGTTCTCAGTCACACTCCGGCTCCCCGGCCAGAGAATGGGCTAGAGGGAAATCAGCGGGACTTCCCCATCTCCTCACCCTTCCTAGCAGTGGAGGTGAAGGGGGTACTGGGGAGGGAGAGGTTAGGAAGTACCATTACAAGGTGCAAGTACCTCTGGGGACATCAGACCCTGCCCCACTTGGTTTCTGTGATATCAGGGGGAGCCCCAGGTGTGCACCCTGAGCTTCTGAGCGATGCTTTGTTTATAAACACTATTAAAAAAAACCACATTTAAAAAAAGGCTTTTGAGATGATCCTGGTCCTGCCCCATTGCTGTGTGCTGGGAGAGCTCTGGGCTGCCCACAGAGCAGGATCTGGGTAAGCCTCAGGCATGCTGCTGGAAATCCCCAGCTGCAGAGAGGAGAACTGCTGGGAAGAGGCACTGCCAGCTTCTGTGAAACGCTTTCATTCATTGCTGTCCAGGCGGGAACTGATCCTGGCAAAAGGCAGCAAGGGGATGTGTTTCATTCCCAGCAGAGCCAGCGGGGGCTGGTTTTGATCAGAAGTGATCTGGTGCTGGATCTCGGCACGGCTGATAACTGTGACCTCCCGCCCCGAGTGCCGCTTGGCCCAGAGGAGGCTCGCTCGTGTTTGCATTTGAAAGGGCCTCCAGAGCTCCCTGCGCTTGCAGTTGAATGGCTTCCAAGGCGGCTTACTTTTCTCCCTTTCTATCGCCGTTATTATTTTTTAATAAAGTTCCCTGATTAGCTTCTCAGGCTTCGTGGCAGAGGGGCCATGAGAATTAATTTCCTCTCCTTGGCCACTCGCAGTGGTTTCCAGGCCAGCTCAGCACTGCCGCGAGGGGGAACTCGGCACGGTGGCTCCCAGTGGGGCGAGAGGAAGCCCAGGACACCAGTCTCTTTAGGATATGCCAGAGGGGCCGCAGAGGGTGGTGGGGAGCAGTGGCACGGGGGCTGAGCGTGGTGCGGGGAGTGCAGGCGTGGGGTATCCACCCATGAAGCTGAGCTCGCAGTGC
>NW_009234229.1:45420-53018 GCF_000690835.1 Fulmarus glacialis | reverse complement strand
TGTGAGCGGCCTTGGCCCAGTGAGTCAAGACTCAGGGACTTCGGCAGTGTTTTGAGAGGAGTCTTGCACTGTGGGTTAAATAGTACCAGGGGAACAGGGGGAAGCATAACTCTCCTTGTATGTAATATGGGGAGGGGGAGAGTTTCTCTTCTCCTTGACTTCATTCTCCACTGGATCTGCTGTGAAGCTTCTCCAGTCCTCAGATAGCACTGTGTATTAATATCAGTTATGTTATTAGTAACAATAATTAAAACATTAGCATTAATATCAACGCGTAGTATCTGATGCTATTTGCAGGACTGAGGGCAGAAGGGACCCAAGTTTGCATAGAGAGGTGACTGCGGATGCTCTTCTCTTTTTACCAGCTTCTCCATTTTTTCCCCCTCTCCTGAACCAAGAAAAAGCTTTTTCTGCCTTCCTCAGTGTGCTGGGGCTGCTTGAGTCCAGCAATGTGGGGTCCCACAGGGAGGCAGATGGGTTGCAGGAGCCCAGGCTGGGTTGCGCTTGGGTCCCGGCTTGGCAAAATGCCACAGTGACAAACATAGCTGACCTGGGGAGGCACTTCCAGCATATCCTGGGGGAATTTAGTCACTGCAGGAGGACAGGATGAATTCAAGGCTCATTTGCCCAGAGTCCAAACCGAGGTGGGTGGGGGTAGCGGTGTGAATGGGTCAGAGAGGTGGAGAGGCATGAGTAGAAGAGGCTTTAGGTTCTTCACTAATTCTCACGTCTAAAGCATGAAGGCTCCTAGATACTCCTGCTTACTATGACTCTGTGGGGAGGAAAGAGATGCTGACACCCTTATTCACCTTTTCCCTCTCTTCCTCTGCCTTCCCCATTGGGGTTCTTTGCTCTTCGGCTGTGTTTCTCCCTTGCTGCAGCACTGCACGTACCTGCCCAGCTTTGGCCCTTGGCTGGCTTGGGGGAGAAGCCACCCATTGCTAGTACACGTTGCTGTGCTTGCCTTCATTTGCTTAGGCCCTTCTCTCCCCAGCTGACATGCTGAAGATAACATATCTCTCCCTTCATTTGCCTCACTCCCCTTTCCCCTTCATTGCATGTATTTGTCTCTCTCTCCATCCCTGTGACTGAAACTTGGCAGGAAATTCAGAGACATGCTCAGTCATTAAAATGACTATCCCAAGGAAAGGCCAGAGCACAGCCTGAAACAGCGGAGGGGGTGGGGATGGGCTCTCAGCTGATCCCCATCATTTCCATGTCAGCTGGGAATGAGATCCCTTCTCCTTTTGCTAGCAACGGCCCCTGGCTAGCCCCAGCAAACCAGCAGCACTTGCCTACCTGAGCGGGAGATGGGATCTGCTGGGACAACCTGCTTGATGCTCCTGCCCTGACGTTAGGGTTGGAAGATGGGTGGCAGCAAGTGCTTTGGGGAGTCCCTGGAAGGGGGGATAAATGGGAAGCAGTGTCTGGAGGTTCAGGGGCAGATCCCTTGTCCTGGGCTCTGGAACCAGTGTGCTGCTGTTAAACGGCGGTGCTCGGGTACGTGTGTGCATTGCTGGTGTGTTTGCATGCGCGTGTCTGTTAACACAGTGGGATGCTGCTCAGGCAGAGTTACATGTACATGTTGGGTGTGCTCTCATGGGCAGAGGTTTTGTCTTTCCTCGCTGCTCCATCCATCCCCGTCTCGGTGCTGCATCCCTGTTCAGAGCCTCAGGACCAGCTCCGAGCCCCAAAGTGACAGGACAGGAGGCAAAGCAGGGAGCAATTTGAAGAGTGCATGGCCTCAAGCAAGGGAGCACTGTGGCCTTGTCGGTAACCCGAAGAGGAAACAGGGGCAACGTGGTAGTGGAATGAATGGTGTAGAGAAACCCAGAGAGGCTTCGGTGTGTCACAGCTTTCAGTCTTGGGCGAAGGGAACACAGGCTGAAATGCAAAGGGGCCAAACTCCAGGCAGATAAAAGGGGTGGTTGTGCAACCCTCAAACCCAGCCGAACAATGAAGTGCAGAACACATGTAATATTTTTAATGACCAACAAGCAGCGCTAGCCGATTGCTTTATGAAGTGCCCCAGGTGGTGCTCTTTAGCCACTGGAGCCAGGATCTGCAGGGACTTTGGTCAGAGTCAAGTTCTTAGGGCTGAGTACTCGGCTGTGGCAATGGTGAGGAGCTGGATGCATGCAGTCAGGAGAAACCCCACACAGAGCAAGGGGTGCCATGGGGAGCAGAGGTGATGGTTTGCACTGAGCTGCCTCGCTGAAGCTGGTGCTCTGATTGTGACACTGCTACTGTTTTCCAGTGTGGCAGTGAGCCAGGACACCATGATAGATGAGACCTCCTGTTTCTGTTTGGTGAGAAGCAGGCTAGCAATCAGTGATGGGGTCTGGCATGGCAAGAGAAAGGTTTGTGGTAGCTGGCTGGACCATGCCCTGTTCAGCTTCACTTCACCTTGGTGCAGCTCTGGTGGCATTTTTACGGTATGGAGTCACTGGATCTGGTTATACAACAGCTGTGGGCAAGGCTGGGCTTTGATGTGCTGTGGTTTTGTTCCTGCAACTCCCCCATGAGATGTCTTTCAGACAACATCCCAGCTTCCCCATGGGACAGTGCAGATGCAAGACATCATTAGGTCTAGAGCAGATGTAAGGTAAAGCCACAGCTGTTCGCAGCTAAGACTGCCCCGTCTTGGGCTTGGTGGGAGTGAGGTGATGTAAGCAACCTGTTCAGAACAGGTCTTTGGAAATCCCTGCCTGGATAAGGCAGATCTTAGGAATGACAGGAACAGGCAGTCTTCATAAGCCCTCCTGTCCCCTTGTTCTCCAAACACGAGGATGCTGGCCAGACCATGAGGTTGGCTCGTCACTACTCATAGTGTAAAAGTGCCTCATGGGTTTGATTAGGAAATCTCTGGTGTCCCCCGCGTGGGATCTTGGGCAGCCTCAGCTCCCTCATTGAGTTCAGCCTACCACCAGCATGCTTTAAAGGAAGCCAAACTGGAACGCTAGCTGTGATGGCCCTTGGAAGCCACTGTCTCCCGAGCGGAAAGGAGCTTTATGAGCATTACTGGAAGCTGCTGTGGCTGAATTACCAGAAATAAACCACTTCAATTTGAGGCCAAGTGCTCGCAGACCACTGCATTTCCCGCTCTGGTAGCTAGGCCACCTTCCTAGTGCTTTTGCTTCTCAGGAGGGAGATATTCTGTAAATGCCACCCACTGCTCTTGCTGATTTGCGTGGGTGGCAATGAGGCAGGAAGACAAAGGTGGGTGCCTTGCCGAAGGCTCCTGTTAGCATAGATTTTTTTTTTTTTTGGTAGAAAAAGTGGGAACTTCTGGGTTTCAAAAGAAGTAGCAAGAATAGCTCCTTTTAATTCACAGGCAATGGCAGGGCTGGGGGGCAGGAGGTAGCTGGAATGAGAGGGCTCTGCCCACAGTCCGGGAGCAGAGGATGTGTCCCTGGAGAGGCACAGATGCCTCAAACGGAGGCTTTGCATGCATGGGGGTGGCAGGATAAGTGGCCTTTAGCCAACGCATCCCTGCTATTCTCCTGCCTGTCTTTGATTTTAATTAAATTGCAAATATGACGCACGAACTACGTGTTAACCTGCTCCCCATCAGGAAGCACGGGGGCTGATGCCTACACAACCCTCAGCAGCTTTCCTTTCCCATTGCCCCGGAAGAAGGGGGCAGTGACCCATCAGCCCTCGCTCCCAGGGCGGGTCTGAGGCAAGGAGGGACTTGCCTGCTGCATGCAGAGGAGGGAGTCCTGAGTCCTGAGCCCAGTGCTTTAATCACAAATCCGTGTTTTCTCCTCCATGGGAATACCTGGTGAAGAGGCAAAGGCTGAGAACGATGCAGGGATGTGCAAAGTTTCTGTGGGGCTCAGGGCAAAAGTTGTGACTGGTAGCACCTCTGTGTTAGGATGGAGCATTGTCTGACAATTCAGGACTCCTGATAATCTCCCTCGCCGACCCTTTGAGCTTTGTGGAGGCAAAGAGCTCACCACCAGACCCTCTTGGCCTGTGCTGGGAGCTGCCTTCTCTACCAGGCTCCTTCCTCAAGGGCTGTTGTTTTTGGTGGAAGGAGAGTAGCAACAGCCCACCGGGGCTGAGGCTGGGGACCTGTTAGCGGCATGTTCTCCTGGCTGTGCTGCGAATGCAGCCAGCCCTGCCTGCAGCGTGGCCAATGCACCGAACTCGCCAACTTGGCCACAATCCTAACCCCAAATAACACAGCCAGTTGCCAGGCAGTGCTTGGTTTTCTGCCGTGGAGTCAGGGGGAAAGAATGTGGGCGGCTCTGCCTGCCGAGGCTATCGATGCTGTGGTGGTGGTCCGTCCCTCTCGGTGCTGATTGCCAGCCTCGCCGGGGGTTGGGAACCAGCATGAACCCTCCCCCGGGGTGCCATGTGGTCCCAGCTTGGATGCGCGGGGCAATGACCCCGGGTTGGGGCAATGCCCGGCTCTGGAGTGGGTTGAGGTGATGCTGGAGGGTATTACTGTGCCAACTTGTGTCTCACACTTGGTGTAACATCTGGTAGCTTACCATGCATGTGGGGCTGCCATACCCCATCACGTCATCCCCTGGAGCTGGGATGACAGTCCCTAGCCTGGGGTCTGCCAGACCACATTGTCTGGCACAGGACCTGCTCTTTCTTATGTCCCCTCTTTCCTGAAGCCCTCAGAGGCCTGTGAGGAGCAGGTCATGGGCTCTGCAAACCATTCCTGCAACCGACAGCCTGCTCTTTGCTGTCCCCCAGCTTCTTCCTTGTGACATGGCCAGCAGTGTCTTTGGTGCATGATCAGAGGGACTGGTTTCCTCCATTGCCTGGAGAGTGCAAGCCTCGCTGTGTGGTGGGAATGGCCATGGGTGTTGGATGGAGGCTGACTTCTTGTCGCAGAGCAAGAGAAGAGGCCAAGGCAAGGAGGGATTTCCCTACCCTTGAACCAGCAGAAGGCAGTGGATGTTTTATTTTGATCCCAAAAGATCCCGGGATAGACCCAGTTATCTCTTGGCAGAGGACGTAGCAACTTGTTGAAGGGGCGCTATCCACTTAAAAACGCGCTTCTATTGCATAGTTATTTCCATCCTCTTGCTGAGCTGTGAAGTTCCCAAGAGCCCAAGAACGGAGGAGAACACTCATGCTCGGCTCCCGGTTGGGGCGTGCGGTGCGTGTGTCAGCACTTTGGGTGCAATCAATTTTCGTCTGGTCAGTGAGTTTCTTCCGTTGTTTGGGTGGGCCTTGCACAAGCCTTTGCGGGAGAGCAAAAGCTTTTTTAGAAAGTGGAATATATGACTGTGAAACCACAAGAGTGACAGAGGGTCTCAGGCGTGGGTAGGAAAGCCAAAACGGCTCCTGGCTTTCAGGATATTAGTCACCATCACTATCGCTTTCCTGGCGTGCTGCTCCCTGCTACCCACCTTTTGTCAGTGTCTTAATTCTCCATGAATCACGTAGGATTTTGGGAAGACCATGCTTCCCTCGCTATCTGTACAATTCATAGTGCCTCGTGGCTGCTACTGTGACTTAAAAAAATGTTAGTAAAATAGCCACAACACATTCATTTTGGAAACAGATGAGAATTCAAATTGACAGTTTCCCTCTATACTTAGGAGTAAAGCCACAGGTCCTGAAAAAACTCCAGCTGGTATGAGGCTTAGCACGCGTAAGTGTTCATGAATATTTGAGGTATGATACTAGGAAAAACTTTCTAACTGTCAGGCTAGTTAATGCTGGAGCAAGTAACCTAAGGGTGCAATAGGAGATCCTGTGGTGTTTTCAGAGGGGCTTAGACTAGTATCTCCCAGATAGTGCTGTTGATGCCTGAGCAGGGTCCCTTTCATGTCTACACCTCTACGATCTATCCTACTTTCTATCCTGGAAAACAAAGTCCTGTTCAATGTCTCTGTTTTTAGACTTGAGAGCTGTCTGATGGGCTAAGCTGAGCCCACGGAAGAGACTGCACCTGTCCATGGCCATCCTCTGCAAGAGGTCTGCCATGGCAGTGACTGAAATGGCTTCTGCGGGAGGGCTGCAGAAGACAGAATAGGAGAGCAGAGTAAAAGTGGCAAAAATGTGGCAGAAGTTGTGATGCTGGTTGTATGCTGCGGGAGTTCCTGGAAGGGCTCCCTGGCAGAGGCACGAGCTGTCCCATACAGCTCAGCATAATAGCAACCCCAGGAGCCGCAGCTCTGGCATGGAAAGGCAGCAAGCCCCACCACACCTGGGCATGATGGAAAGAACATGGGACTGAGCTCATCTGCCTGTGCAGCCTGTTACTGGGTGGGTGTATCCAGTGTCTTACGAGAAGCCTGTAGGCAAAGGATCTGCTCTGGCGTCCCAGACACCATAATGCTTCCAAGAAGGAAAATTACCCAATTAATGGTATTTTTGGTTTATTTAAGATGCCAGGGTAGGCAATATCATGTAGAGTACAAAAGCAAAGGGGGTTAGTCCTTCACACAACCCTTGGGTAAGCATCAGGATGCGGTGGGTGCTAAAAATCTGCGACTCCTGAAGTTGACTAGTCAGGCTTATGGAGAAGAAGTCCCTCAGGGACCGTTAGATATGAAGATAGCCTCTGGCCCAGGAAGTCCTGAGCCACAGTCAGCCTAGGAGAGCATGTGGAGGCAATACCGCTGTTGGCCCGCTCCTCTTCTTCCTCAGGCATCTGCTATCAGATGCCTGTTGGAGACAGAGCGCTTGGCTAGATGGATGCTTACTTTGACCCAGCACAGCTGTGCTTGTTCCTTACGTGTAGAGCCACAGGGAGGCTGCTGTTGCATGTAGAGTTTTGCCCGTGACTAGCCCTGTCACGTCAGATCATTAATACTTTGCAAGGGAAAGCTTCACAGGGCCAAAACGGCATCCTCTCCCCTTTCCCCTGTGAAAATGCAGATTGCCTCCCATTCCCAGGCTGCCGGTAGGTGCTGTCCCTGCTCATGCTGCTGGTGCCAGGGTGTGCGCCTTGTCTGCTGTCCCTGCAGGCACCCAGACCTGCAGGTCTACGGGGCCAGGTGAGAGCTGGTTCTTTTGTGCAACCATGTTTAAACCCTACCTCCGCGCTCACAGAGGGAAGCGTGCCAAGATGGAGGTGACCTGTGGGAAGTCAAGAGTGAGAGGTCAGATGGCCCTTTGGCATCTTTAGCTAAACACTGCGTGATTTGTGCACCGCAAATTCCCCTGGGAAGAAACTGCACAGAGCCCTGTGACAGGGAAAGGAATGGAGAGTCCAGGCACAGGGCTGCAGAAAGCCTGCCGGGTACTGCGCGGGAGCTGGTATTTATGCCTGGTGAAGGACGAGGGGACTACTGAAACAAGGTCCGCATTATGCTCTGAGATTTGGTGAGAGACACAGCTGACGCCAGCCCCCAGGCGCTGCTACGTTGAATCCCAGTGGCACGGGAAGGCATCCCCCACCTTGGCACTGCTGTGTGCGTCAAGGCTGAGGGCTTCATGAGGAGCTTCCCCAGAGGAGTCCATCAGGGAGAGCTGGGGCCTGCCATGAGAGGCAGGCACAACGCCTTGGTTGTGATGGCGCCTTGGAGAGACCCTCACGAGCAGTGGCTCCAGCCCCGCACACAGCATCTAGGGGCTTGGGTGGGCTGGCAGAGGATCCCTTTCCAAGACTCCTGAAGGAGCCT
>NW_009234229.1:45053-45335 GCF_000690835.1 Fulmarus glacialis | reverse complement strand
GTGTCTTTTTGTTATGCTGCTTTCCCTTTCCCTCTCTGGTATTTGCAAAAAAGATGGGGAGCTGAGCGGCTCCCCTTTCGTGCCAGAAAAGATGGCTTCAGTTAATTGGGAAGAGAAGAGCCAGGCGCTGGCGGGGCACAGCCACCGGCCAGGCCCTGAGCAGGGAGCCGGGGCACCCCCTGCCATATTTGCGCAGGGCTGAGCGCTGCCCCCCGGGCCCCTTGCTCCCAAACCCGTCCCCCTGCGACCCGTTCCCAGACGGGCCCGCCAAATGGTCGGCCC
>NW_009234229.1:299-44642 GCF_000690835.1 Fulmarus glacialis | reverse complement strand
CCGCCTCTGCCGTGTCCGGCTGTGCACGGGGGTTTTGGCATTCCCCTTCACCGTGGCCAAACGATGACGTTTTACAGGTACAGGTGTACGAACCCCTACAGCGAGGCTCTGCCCTGACTTGTATCCAGGGGTGGTTTTCTCCTGACACCAGGGACCCAAAGGCAGAATCAGCTCTGCAGCAGCAGGGTCTATGCACCTTTCCAAAACTCACCTTTCTTTCCTTCTGTTTACCTGCCTCACTCTGAATGTTCTCGTTATTCAAATTATTACTATTATTATAATATTTATGCTTTTGTGCAGTCAGAATACCCTTGGGGCCCATTTTTTTGCAGGTTGTAATGGAGGATGGATTTTGTTTAGGAAAACCCCTTCAGCTGCATGTGAATCCTGGGAAACAAAAGTGAAATTCCTGTTGCCTAAAAACAAGCAAAACAAAACTCCAGTGATCCTGCAAATGTTTCCCTGCACAGAGTAGGAAGAGGAATTTTGGCACAGGGCAGGCAGTGGCCACCTCTTAAATTTTCATAGCTGATCTTAGCAAATGTCCTTTTTGTACGCTTAATATTCTCTTTGACTGGCCTGATCAAAGCAATGAGACAAGTATGTTGCTGCTGTTGGGATGCTTTGCAAGATGAAGACTGCATCCAAAATGCATTTTCAACATTGCTAACGAGGCCCAGAGATTTCCTCCCCAGGACACTGTTATCTCTGCTCCGAAGGAGGCGTGAGGAGGGCGGTGGGAACATCTGGACCCTGAGGTCCAGAGAAGCAAACCAAGCTGGGGGAAGGTGCACGGCAAGGGACCGGTCAAACCGTTCGTTCACAGGACTGTGTTTTAAATGAGCTGTAGCTGCTTGGCCAGGAGGCTCGGTATCAGTGGGCATGGCTGGGTGGAAAGCTCTTCCCAGTGTGCCACTGGGGTCAAAAGAAAACAAAAATGGGAGTGGGATGGAAGGGTAAAAAAAGAAAAAGCAGCAAATATTATAATGGCATTTTCTCATGGGAAGGGAATATAGTCTCCAGCTCTGGTAAAAAAGAAACAGAGGGGGCTGGGACGCTGCTATTGAGAATGGCTGGGAGCCTGGGAAAAGCACTTCTATAATGAGAGAGGGAAAAGACGAGGGTGATTTAGGATAAGAAATGTTGTCGTTGGCTTCGACTAGAAGGAGAGCAGGTCTGCTCCTCCTCTGACTTTTTAAATGGCACCTATCATCGTAGGAAGAGACCGGACTCCAAACAGAGCATGAATATGGTTTATAAAAACCTCTGCTTATACTGAGAAAAGGATGTCTAGAAGTGGGTTTCTCAGTCTTCCTTTATTACGAGGAGTAACCCCTCACTTGGGAAAAAAAGAAAAAAAAAATGAAGCCCTTGTGCGTGTTAGGGAAAAATAAAAGGAACATCAAAACGCTTGGCTGATGGCTTTGGGAGGAGAAATGTTGTTCAGAGAGGTGAATTCTGGACCTCGAAGGATAGCACTGGGGGAGGGGCAGAAAGCAGCAACATTGCTTTTGTTTGGGATTTAATAACACTTTGGTGGTCTTGCCATCCCCCTCGGCAGCCTTTCTGCAAATGGCAGCTTACCAACTGGGGAACATTGCCCCTCGAGTGTTGGGGATATGCAGCGCAGCAAACAGGGAATCTGGGACTTACTGTAAGCTTTATATTTCATTTCAGCAGCTTGATTGGGGTCCTGCCATTGGGTCAGTTGCTGTTAATCCTGTGTTTGTATTTACCAGATACATCTCGCTCTGTTTTCTGAAATTCCCCTGCAAGGGGGTCTGATGGGTGATGCAGGCTGCATCATGGAGAGTTTAGCTTTCATTCATCTGCAGAAGAAACTAGACTCATTTGAAGTTTGCTGTTGCTTAAGCTTGAAGTCCCCCCCGCCCCCTATTTTTGATTAATTTAATATCCATCAAAGGATGTTTTTGCTCTTGGATGACACTGTTTCTTTAAAGCCTGTGTTGCAAGTGACCTGGCGAGGCTGTGCACTGTTTCTGAGCCCTCTGAGAGCTCCCGTGGCTAGCGCGGATTAAAGGAACTAGGTCAGATTTCTAAACTATAGTATACATGATGCTGCTGTTCCAGCTGGACTATCTATAAAAGCTGGAATAGAAAATCAGAGTCCTGGAAGGAGGTTTTGTTGGATGTGCACTTCCCAGAACTCCCCCGAAAAGCAATCCAACTGTGCAGGCTGGAGTGGAGAAGCTTCAAAAGGTTTTTCCTAAATCAACCCAGCCGGCTGAAATCCACAGGAAAGCTTATGAGAATTTTGCTCATGAAATGGACAGATAACGCAAGCAAAAAAAATGGAAGTAAAAACATTTTTCTATGTGGTGTCACTCCCAGCATTATTTTATATGAACCAGTGCATAAATAACTGTGTTTCTCCTTCAGCCTTAAACACAGGTAGGAGGACTTTACCATCCACTGCAAAGTAGTTCTCTCTGGGATGGGACAGAAAACTGTCCATGTGTACACAGCAGGACTGCAGAATGGCTCGGAATGTGCAAGGAAAAACAAGTTTGCAACCCATTGAAACTCCTTCAGGGAACCAGAGAGGCAGAACGTGGCATGCTGTGGTCCTAGGCGGCAGTGTCCACTGACCAGGCAGAGGGACTATGCTGTCCATCTCATGAACTTTTTTGGTCCCTAGCTTCTGCGAAAGTGCACTGGCCGCTCAAGCCAGGCTGGAGCCTGGCCAAAACAACATCCTGATTCTGTGGCAAGTGCTCTGGGATCAGACCACATGTGACGAGTACCCCAGATTCGTGTTGCATCAGGAAGAGGCTATTGTCATGACCCCTGCTGCGCCCTGGGAAAGTCACTCGGCCGCGGCTCACAGGAAGGAGAAAGCTCGCTTTCTCCAGATCCAGGATTTCCTCCTCGGCCCTTACCCTCTCTCATGTGATGCACCACATTTTACCCTGCTCTCGCATGCCAGGATCAGAAAGCAGCATGGAAACATCGCACGGGCTGCCAGCCTTCCTGTGCTAAAACGAGGGGTGGTGCACGGCTCTCTTGTCCTCCCTGATGAGAGAGGTGCCCCTGCTTCTGCCCCTGCCCCTGCGCTGCCGCTGCTGCCTGCACGGTGCCAGCCTATGAAGCTGCCCGCAGGACCGGGCAGCCCTGGCACAGACCGAGCACGGCCGAGCAGACTCCGCAGCGTGGGAAATTTCTAAAGAAGCAGCCTTCTGTAAACCACATTTTCATTTAACTAGGCTAAATATATTTCAGTTTCAAAACACACACTTAAAAATAACTTACAGAAATATTTATATGGACACCGAAAGGAACTTTCCAGCTTTGGGGATTCAGCCTACAGCCCATGGCAGAGCCCGCGACTGCCTTCCTGTTCAGTCACTCTTCTCTTGTTATTGAGTCTCTTGTTTTGGGAGTGTTTGAGTCTCTTTTTCCTTAAGTTATCTTGCTTCACTCCACCCTGCCTCACAGACTCAGAGGGCTTTGCTTCAGTGAGGTCAAGACTGATATCGTAGGGTAGTTTTTCTCACAGTCACAATGATCATAACTCTCTTGACAGTACAAATTTTTTTTCAGACCAACACTGGCTCAACTTGAAGAATTCAGCTGCCCTTGGGATGGGGCATGGCGCGTATTTGGGAACCCCCTCTATCATTTTCTTGCCCTGCTCTGTGCTCTTCGTTTGTCTGCCTGACTCAGTTCATATGCTGCTTGGGGCAGACCTCAGCTTTTTACATATGTATGTCAGCATTACACAATAGGCCTAAAGATGGGAGTTTGACTCTTCTAGGTGGTTTTGCAACAAAAATGCAGTAGTAGGGTAATAAGTAGCCTCCTGCCTTATGGTTTTCACCATCGTTTATTCATTGCTGTCAATATTTTTTGCTGTGGCACTGTCAGCTATCTGGAGCGTACCAACCACTTCCCCTTGTGTACGCGGACAATCCCCTTTGCTAAAGAAAGGCTAGGCTCTTACTAAAGCATCACAGTAAGGTCAAGTCCACAAGTCCATACTATACATCATAGGGGAGAGAAGCAGTCTGATGGGTTGGGACAAAGGTTGGCTGATAAGGATGTGTTTTGTCATTTGTCTGTGTGTCTCGGCTTTTCCAAAGACATCCCCGTAACCCAGGAATGTCTTCTAGGAGGTTTGAAATGTCTCAGTTTTTATTTCACAGATTTTATTTTTAAATCACAACACAATGTTTGTTCAGTACATATTGCGGCATTGGTGAGAATCTTTCCTATGTTTAGCAGGAACAAACAGCCCAGAGGAAGGTGTGCTCACTGTGATGAAGAGTATTTGGATTACAAGAGAGATCAGATGAGTGCAAATCCCACTGAAGCTGTATGAGCATTCAGTCGTGTTCAGTGCTGCAGGAGGAATTGTGCTTAAAACATGAAACTACTGGAAAAGTTCTTTTGCCACAAGAAACATTTGTGTTGCTGTAGAGGCAGTAGCTTGCATAGGAAAAAGCACAAACACTCGATCAAAACTAGTTCTGCGGTGTCTTTTATGGGAGCAGCTTGTGACACTTTAATGTGTCACCACCAATGAGTCTCTGGTTTTGATTTTCAAAGTGAGGTTCCGCACCCTACTGGTTTGCTAATGATTTTGCCTCTCTCTCTCCCCCTCCGTATTTCTTTTTATATGTAGAGGCTGGAGAGGGGTGTGTGGGTGAGCGTGTTTTAGTGTTTTTCATCAAACTATAACCTAAAACTTCATACAAAGCAGTGGGATCAGATTCTAGGTCACCAATTAAATGCAACTAGCTCTGAAATGTCACACAACATCTATTTTAAACAGTCCAAACTCCAGACTTGGATTAAAATCCGGGCATTCCTAAAAACACAGGATTAAACTGAGAGCTCAGATTTCCTTTAAAAAAGAAAGCTTCCTGCTCTCTGCCTGCATAGAAAAGATCAAAACCCTGAGCTAAAGGAAGCTTTAGGTTCTTCTTCTGGGGTCCCAAAACCGCAAGGGCACGGTTCAGTGCTTCAGTTGGCCTGGCAGCAAAGATGGGCAGAGGTTTCTGTCCCAAAGCATTTGCTCCTGCCCCTGCACTGAGGTTTACTGTGCCTTCGGTTTTCCTACTGCTGTTGTCTACAAGCTGGGCCACGGAGTGAGTTACAAAGGGGTACAAAATTTGCCTTAATTTTAGAAGGATTTTTTTTTTAACCCAAACCATTTCAGTGAATGAGCTCTCTGTGTGGTCATGTACAGCAAAGTATTGGCACCACCGGCGTGAGGGGCAGGGGGACAAGCTGCTGTGCAGGGTCAGGAACACCAGGCTGGGGCAGAAGCTTCATAAACAGCTTTGCTGCCGAGGAAAAATTGTCATCGATATGCCCTTGAGAGGGCAGAACATTGCAGCATGGGTTCAGGAACAAACAGCCGGGCTTGGGAGAGGCAGGAAACTTTTAAACCAGCTTTGTTCTTGGGGAAAATGGATCCAGACTCAGACCCTGAGATAGCAGCTCTGAAGGGCGTGAGCTGTCCTGCTAACCTCATTGGGGTGTCCTTTCCAAGGCTTATCCATAGGAGACCCAAGAAGGCACTTGTCATGACCTCTCATGGTCATAGGTGTTAAGGGCATCATTTGCATCCCCGGTGAGAGGGTCCCTTCATAACATAGACCTGATAGTGGCCACACTGGCAGTGGGATGGAGGGAAGCCTGGGGTGGGGTGGGAGCCCATGAATCACCAATCCCGCTTGGAGCAGGACACCACTGCTCCATGGAAATCTCCCATCTCAATGTGGCACTCCCTGACCCCACGTAGCTTTCTGAGGAGATTACAGCTTAAACTTGGCGTGCCTGGGCACTGCAGAAGGATGTCATCGTGAGGATTAGAGGCTGATTTTCTTTCCGGAGGAGCTGAGGGATTTGCATTACGTTTGCATCAGGAGTGAGAGCAAAGACTGCACTGGAGGCAGTGATCCCCAGGGACTGCAGTGTGGGAGCTCTTGGGAGCCCTGCAGCAGCGGGACCAGATGCCACTACGCTCTGGTGAGACCAGGCCAACTATCACACCAATTTCAGACCAAGCCAGTAGAGGTCACAGTAGGTCCAACAAATTCCCCATGCCCTTGTCGAGCTCAGCCTGCCCTCACATCTTAAACAGTTCACCTCTGACTGACTGGTATTAAACCCTCCTCCTACTCAACAGCCTGAGCAAGCCCGACGAAGCCAGCTTGTGGCTGCTGGGTGCCTTCTTGGAGGGAGCAATTAGCTGCTGGAGAGTTGGGCCGTGGCTTGGTTGCAACTCTCTTCCCCAGCGTGTTCTTCTGCTGCAGCTAATGTACGATATCTTGGTAGTAAAATCAGTCATGAGGGTGTGGACGTGTTTTCTTCCTGTCATTGCACAGACGGAAAACACTAGACGTGCCAGCCTGTCGGGCTCCCTTATCTTCCCAGGCTTCTCACCTTCATCCTCCCCATGCCAAGTTCATGCCCAGCCTGGAGGATGTTGCTGCTGCCTGAAGGTGATTGGGTCTGCTGGGTTCTGCCTGTGCTGCATCATCTCCGTACCAGCAACTGCTCTAGGAAAATTGCCTGAGCACCTCCATGCCATAATCTAGGTGGACCCCTGTTGTCCTGGGCTCTCTTGGGGTCTTCCACAAGAGCTGGGATGTTCCCCCGGGGAGGGACATGTACTGGCAGGCTTGCAGTCAACCAGTCCATGTCCCTGCTCAACTACAGCTCCGTGAGGAAATTGCATGCATGGCAAATGCAAGATAAAATTTGTCATTCTGTATACAGAGATACTGGGGATTTCCTTCCTCCATTTCTAGCAATGGTATCTTGGGCAGGGAAGAAACAGAAATGAAAACTCGATTTTTCTTAAGTGAATATAGGAGCCATGAAGCTCTGTATGCCTGTGCTGAAGGCAAGGTCTGCACAGGATCAGGCTGTGGTTCGCTGAGGTCTCCCACAGGCTACTGGACCTCTTGCCAGGGCACCTTCCTTGGCAAGGACGTTCTTGGCGTGATGCCTTGGTGGCTTTGGAGCCCACCACAGCTACAATGTGTGGCACTGCCTAGTGGCCCCAAATGCCCACGCTCTGCTGTGGAAAGCGTGAAGTTGCTGTGCCTGGGTGAGCTGGGTGAGTGAAGCCTGGTAGCTGGTTCCTGAAGGTCTCTGCCACTGGAGGGGGACAGAGCACCTCGCTGCACAGGTAGATCCCCCCCACCCCCCTCCCAGAGGAGACCCTCCCATGCCGTAGGGCTTTCACCCAGTTCAGCCTGGTGGATGGGCCACTGCTTGCAATGCCGCACCCTGGAGTGGGTCATCGTGGGATTGCACTTTTAGCAGAGGAGGGGAGCCGTTTGGCAAGAAGGCAGCATTTCACACAATAGCGGCGAATCCACTGAACGCTGCCGAGCCTGCCACCACGGGTGGCCCAGCATGTCCAGGGAGGGGTGTTGCACAGGAGCCTGGCAGGAGTAGGGGCCAGGGGCTCTCTGGAGATGGACGCAAACCCCCTTTGGGCTTCAGGTGGTCTCTGATTTCCAACTGCTTTGGACAGGCCATTCCCATCACCTTTGGCCCTTAGAGGGCTACTCGCCATCTTTTCCATTAGCCCATGGCTTGAATTGCTCGAGCAGGGCAATGCAGGTGCGGTGCCCTATCCCCAGCTGATCTGTAGATGCTTTCTGCAGATCCTGGGGGGATATGTGCAGTGCGGGGGCTACATCAGCTGCATTCTGTGCTGGGTTGGGCTGGCCAAGACCACCTGCAAGAGGTCCCGCAAGGGGACACCATTGGTGAGATGGGTGCTGGGCTCTGAAACAGCGCATTTTGCCTGGCAGAGCTTCCCGCGGAGTGGTGCTGGCAGAGTGTCTCTCCAAGGAGACATGGTCTCAGCTCTGGTCAAGAGGAAGCCACCTGGGCAGCTCGCGCCTTGTTCACTCACTGCGCTCTTGTGCTGCTGTTGTGCCAAATACAACAGAGACCTGGGTGGCAGCTCCCCCCGCGCGTTTCGGGAGGGTGCGGCGAGCTGGGAGAGGCCGTTCCCACACTGGGGTACCCCGAGGAGCAGACACCTCTCTCCTGACCAGCTTGCTGTGGCCGACGAGACCTGATCGATGAATGAAGCGGGGTTTGGCATGCTGCCGTCAGGCACAGGCTGCATTGTGCAACAGTGCGTGATGCAACTGAACTTTACATAACCTGATGCAACACCTATAGCTGGAGTTTAAAGCTGCAGGTCCTGGGTCATTACTGTGTTCTGCATATACCTCCCTGGCGTATACATGCATGAGGTCAGCTGGTGTGTGGACAGTAGCACCGCTCCGGGCAACTCCAGCTTTACTCTTGGGTTTGAAATTGCTGCAAACAAACAAACAACTGTGGCTCGTTAAGGGTGAATAGACCAAGGGCAGAGGCAAGAGCCAGGTGTATTGCAGACGGCGACTGTAGAAATGTCATCCGTGCAGCTCAGCTCGTGCCCTTCATTCCTACCGGCAGCTCATCCAGCCCAAAGCCTCCTTCCTCACTCCTGCCCCTCAGCCCTGCCTGGTCCAGCCCTGGGCCCCAGCTCTGCCCCTGTCCTGCAGCCCCCCGATGCCCATGGTAGCTCAGTCCTCAGTTGCAGCCCCTCTCCCCCAGATGCTCCTGGATAGCTTCCTCTTTTTATGTGAAATCATGACTTTGAGCTCCATGCTGTGTTAGACAGGCTCCCTTGGACTTTGCAGAGCTGATGCTTAGCCTGGTGCCTTTGGAAAGGTGGCAATACCTCTTTCCTGGGGCAGGACACTGATGCTCTGCAAGACAGTAAAATGTAGGATAATTGCCTTAAAACTGCCCATGGCCTGACTTTCACTGTTGTGCATCCTGAACTTCGGGCCAAAGTAATTCCTCATCTTTTCTTTGACATTTATCATATTTAAGCGAAAAGAAAACAGAGGGGGGTTGCTGGTCTGTTTTTTTCCGAACAAGCAGTGAGAGTTTGCAGCTGTTGTGAGGTTTGGCGTGTGCATGGTGCCCGAGCAAGGCCGGGGGAGTGGGAGCATGTCAAGGAGGAAGGACGAGCTCCAGAAAATAACCAGTCACGGTGCCCGCTTTTCTCTCTGCGTCGGGGGGATCTGCAATGCCCATCACTACCGTAGCATCGGGCCAGTCTAGTTAGCATATCTGCCAACAGCAGTAGCTTCCTTGGGCTTTTCTTTCTTTTTATGTCTCCCTCTGCCCTCCTGGCCTGTCCCCACTGGGGGACGTGGTTCCCCTGCAGGCAAAAGAAAGAAGCAGAGCCTGGAAAGAGCCAGATTTTCTTTTTGCGTGAGGATCAGACTGGCACGACCCCAAGTATCACCTGGCTTTCCCTTCCCCCCTCAGGGGAAGCTAATCCTGGGCATCACCAGCGCTGCCAAGTTTGCATGGAAAATGCCACTAGCAGGAGCCAGGCAGCAACTCCTTCTGAAACCCGACTGGGAGGGGACAAGCTGGTATCCCCTTTCTGACGTGACTCGGTACCTGTGACTCACTGCCATCTCAGTATCTTTCCAACCACGCTGTTGCGCCTGCAGCCAGCGCTTGGGTGCCTGGTGAAGCCTCTTCCTTTTCAGCTTTTTATGCCAGGCCCCAATGATGTAACACCGCAGGTGAATTTCCACAGATCTGCCAGAATATACTGTGGTGCCAGAAGGGAGATGTGAAAAATGCCTTTCCCCACTCGGGTGCCTGGATTGTACCTGTGTATGGATGGACTATCCCTCCAACTCCCTCCCTCCCCTAAGATACACGGGCCCCCTTTCTCTGCTCCCTATCGCGCCGTCCAGAAGTGATGCACGTAAGACATTTTCTTGCTTGACCATGAGCAGAGACAGTGACCGCAGAGTAAGGAAGCATCACGAGGCACCTCTGCTGCTCTCCTGCAGTGCCAGGAGAGATCCCCCGTGGCACAGGGATTATAGGGCACTCACTCATACCCTCCCTGGCAGCTGGCTGCTGCATTTGCAGTGGCCCACAGGAAGGCTGAGTCCCCCCGACTGCTGTGTGGTGCCGGTCTCCTCGCTCTGGTTTCCCTATCAGCAAAGTGGGGATGAGGGGAGAGAGGTACCCATCCTTGCAGGCTCCGGGCAGGGGTCACACTGTGCCTCTGCAGCCGAGCTGCCTCAGATGGAGGGAGCCGGCAGGCTCTGTGGCCGGTGCCCTGCCAGAGGCAGTGGCAGGGGCAGTGAGCGTGGTGGTGGTCCGGGGAGATGGTGCAGCCTGATGTGAGATGCACCCAAAGATGGTGGCAGCAAGGGGGTCTGCAGTGGAGCTCCAGTGGTTTTGGCACTAGGGATGTTTAGGGGAGTGATAGCGAGGGAAGAGCAAGGAAATAAATGCAGTGGTTGAAGCTGGGAGACAGTATCCAGTTTCATCAGGCAGTCACTGCACTGATGCTGTGCTGGAGGAAGGTGGGAGCTGATCCCAAGCTGAGGTGGGTTGGGGTGAGGGCAGATGCTCCTGGAGCAGGGCAGGGGAGGTGCGAGCCAGCCTGCGCCGCACAGGATCCTGAACCAGAAAGCAAGGGCATCACACCGTCCCTTGTGGAGAAGAGAGAAGAAAGGAGGTCAAAGGCCCGGATCTGCGAGCAGAGACGCGTGCCGGCAGTGGTGTGAGCTATTTGTGTGCTGCGGTGAGGCCTTGACACCACCGACCATGTACATACAACAACCTGTGTGTCTGAACTCCACCCAGCGAGGATTCACCGGCATGAGAGCAGCACCTGACGTGGAGATCACCAGGTGCCCGAGATTAGTTCACAGATATTCTGGGAGGATCTATAATCAAACCAGCTCTTTACATCCCTAAGCTAAACAGCCTCCAGGGAGCAAATAAATGGTTAAGAAGACAGGCTGAAGTGCCGAAGGAGAAAGCAACATTTGCTCCACGCTCATGGCCAAGTTGTAGTGCGAGAAGCTGTTGTGTATACTCAGAAAGCGCTCATCCGTGACTGTGTGGCTCTTCATGTTATGTCTAAGAAGGAAAGAAAAACAAGAAATGGTGACCAGAGTGGGATTATAATCCAGGAATACAGTGACTGCTAAAAAGCTAAAGAGGAAACCACAGACTGGTGGCTTCTGTTAAACCAGGGGATGAAACGCTTGCCGAGATGGTGGAAGTTTTCCCAAATTCTCTCTCTATAAAGGCATTTGTGATAGCAATGCATTTGAGCTCCTGAAAAATGCAAGGAAAAAAAAAGAAAAATGAAACAATTTCTAAATACGTGTTGGGGGGGTTAAGGAAATTACTAGTGTATTGCCAGTTTGGAGAGAGTTTAAATGCTGCGTCAAGGGAGCGGTTAGTGTGTGGTATGTAAAATGAAGCAATACAAAAACGGTTATTAACCGAGGGTGATTTGCCCTTAAAACGTGCTCTAGGAACTGCTGTGTCAAAGGATACAGCTACTCTAGAAGACAGGGAGTTGCAACAGCATCAAACAGCCTGAAACAAAACTTTTATTGTTCCCCCTTTGGGGGACAGTCATCCCTTTGGGGTGAAAGTCTTTCAGGAGAATATTGGAACTGAAAACATTCACGAGAGAAAGCTTTGCTTGAAGGAGGAACATGTATTTAATTCCACTGTGGTCCTGAGGACCCATCTGCGGGACAGCCTGCGCAGGGACAGAACGACAACATGGGCAAGACCTGGGATGCTCTTAGGGGTTACTGAGGGAGGATGTGGTGCCAGCGAGGAGGAAAGAGGGGGCTTTCCATTCTGTGGTGGTTCTCCGGTCGCCATGAACAAAGGCAGGTATCCTTTGCCTATCTTTGACTAAGCAAAACCTATCAGCCAGGTGGGGATGCTGGCTAATGACAAAAAGTACCCTGTGCCCTGTGAATAATGCACACAAGGCTTTACTCCAGTATAACAGGCTAGCGCTAAGGTAGCTTCCATACCCATGTTCTGGTAGAGGGCCATGGGTCAGCTATTGCAAAGCATTTTTAACATTCAGAGCTATGCAGACAGCATATGGGTTAATGGAGGTGACAGCGAGGGATATCTGCAGAGGTACTGGTGAGGCTGTCAAGAACGGCTGGACAGCAAATGAGGGAAAAGTGAATTTTGCAGAGGCTTGGCTGTGTGCTGTGGGACTTGCAAATGATTTTCATAAATCACCAGCAATGCTTGAGGCTATTCTCAAGGCACTCAACTACAAGATATGTCACAATTATCTTCCTTTCTGGGGATAGGCAGTTATTACCAAGGGGTCTTGCCCAATACATCGACACTATTACACTCCCTAAATAGACCAGTGCACAAAGGACAGAAGTAATGTTGACCCACATGATGTACCAAGGCTCCAGATGAAGCAAAGAACTTTGGATTATCAGAAAGCGAAACTCCGCTTGTAAAATTAGCTTGCAGCACTTCCCCATGGGCCTAAAACACTGATGCTAAAAGGCAGCCATCAGGGTAAGATACTGAAAAGACCTGCACTTGGGGCTTGCTGGTATCGGTCTACGATGCTGTGCTTACACTCAAAGAAAAGATCCACGTGTCATCTTGGGAGGTCAGCGGTTTAACCGCAGCTTATCTCAAGAGGAAACAATTTACTCTGGTTGCAAATGTCAAACGCTGGCTTCAGTGTTAGCAGTAACAGCCTGGTTAGGGAAAGGGGAAGTTTTCTGGGGTACTCCCTGCTCTGGTACCGTGGTAGGAATACGTAGTGACTGGTACCGCAAGCACCTGGCGAGTTGCAGGAACCCTGATGCAATGTGAAACTGAGAGTGAGCCAGGCCTGGCTGAGGCATCTGATGAAAGGATGAGGAGATGGGCTTAGCACACAGCCTCTTCGAGCCTTCTTGGCTGGAAAGAGAGTACTGAAATACATGTCCAGGTTGCCTAACGTGTGGCACCAGAGCAGTTACTGTAATAAATCTCAGGTCTAGTGTACTCCAAGAATTACATGATGGCCCTCTGGGAGTAATAACTATGAAAGTCCTGGCTGGAAATTTGATTCAGTGGCCAGACACTGATACACAAATAGGAGGAATGACAAAACAATGTCAAGGGTATTAATAAAGCTAGTTGGGAAATTTTCCATCAGAATTATTCTCTGATGGAAAATGCCCTTTTCACTAACTCAGCAGTTTCTATAAGAAAGTTGCAGATTTCTATTGGGAAAATCAAACTGAAGTATCCTTGGCTCTTTTTCTGCGAGGAGAAAATAAAATTGCTGAAAGTGTTGTAGGCAAGCTAGCAGAAGTTGTCTTTCTGTGCAGCTCAGGCACCCAGCCTTCCCCTCAGGTCCAGAAATCAGAGACTCAGCTGAGCAGTCAGAAGTGCAAGAAGGCTGGGAGATGGGAAGTCGCCCCGCTAAGTTTTTGACAGCTCACCTGCACCAGAAATCAAATAAGTCCCTACCAGATGGGCAGCCAGGAAGCCAGAAGTTTTCATTTTGGTTCTTGTGAAGCATGATTTTTGTGGAACTCTAATGAAAACAGCGTTTTTGATTTTTCAGTGTAGTATTTTCCCTAAAAAGAAACTCAGTTTCTATTGTTTTCTTTCTCGCTGGAAGGGATTTCTATTTCCCAGCCAGCTCCGGGTATCAGTGAACACTACACTTGCTTAAATATTCTTCTTTGTATTCTCAGGAATGGCCAGCTGCTCTAGGAAAGCAAACTTAGACAGAACAGGGCCATTTACGGGACATATGTTTTTGATTGCAGGAAATGCCCCTTGTAAATGGCCTGAAGTGCTGCGTATGAATGCTACTAATTTAACACAGACTGGGAAAGTGTTAAGATTAGTATTTTAATGGACAGAAATTCCTACTTTTATTGTAAGCGATGAAGGGTCTCTTTTTTCATGTCCAAAAAGTTGTGTGCTTTTATCTAACAAAATAGTATCAACCCTGTCACATAAGCTCCTTGCTGTCCTGGCATAAGAGGAGCAGTGGGAAGATTTGTTCAAACATCCGATTCAGTGATCCAAACCAGAAGTTTGGATAAAGTTAGCTTACAGTAAAAAGCTATGAATTCTCTTTTGGCCTGGGAAGGACATGTTAATACAGATCTCTACTACAGTCATCCATGGTCTTGGGACACGGATTTTTCTTGCTTGGACTTGCTAACACCTGATTTCCAGGGGGGCGTTTGTTTGAAAGTGATAGGATCAAATGGCCCCACATAGTCATGCATGACTCTGCTGCCTTCAGAGTAGAAAAAAAATCTGTGCAAGAGGTAACTGTGAAAACTTGGGGAACTCGTAAGCAAATTACATGACAGCCTTCTCCTCTGTCTTGTTAGGTGGAAATGGCATTGGGAGCCTCGGAATTCATTAGAAGAATGGAGTGATTGAATTGGGCCCTCTTATCGGTAATAATAATAATAATGTCACCTTTATGGAGAGGTTTGTGATCATGAATGCTGAAGTAGGTCAGCGGGCAATTATTCAGTTAGCAACAGTGGGGACATGAAGCATCTTGGAAAGACCAAGACTCTTTCTAACATGCTTGCAAGCTTTTTAGACATCTGATTTGAGGCTTCCACATTTAGAAACGTTGGTTGGAATCTCCTGGTGCTTCAGTTTCCTGGTCAGCAAAATGCTTTTGTTGCAAGGATGTAAAGTTTAACTAGTTCTTGTCGTGAAGGACATTGGAATTCTCTGGAATTCCTGATGGAGGTGTTATGTGTTGCAATCTAATGTTTGCTTCATACCTGCGCTACCACACTTGTGTATTGGTTTTTGGAAGTTCTTCTGCTTTTCTCTGGAGCTCTGACCTTGGCAATCAGACCTCAAGAAGGAAAGATACTCACACGTAGAAATGGCCTAATGACTTGATGGTGCTGCTCTGCACAGCTTGGTGGCAGGGTCAGCTTCTTCAGTGCTGTTCCTATGCCTTTGTGGCAATATTTGTCCTGCTATTGTTCTTTGTGGGGATCTTTGTTTCAGAACTCCCAGAACCTCTGTCTTTTGTTGTCATTTGGGATCTGTCTCTTTCAGCAGTTGGCCATGGCATGCTGGTAATGAACTCCAAGAAGTGTCCCAAAGGAGCATATAGGAGCTTTGCTTTTCCTTGGCTGACTTTCAGTTCTCCCCTGCTCTCCTGCAGAGCTCACAGTCTTGGTCCCCTTCTATCTGAGCTGTGGGATGGCCCTTCTCTGGCTGGGCCAAACAATCATTCATCTGCCTCTCCTTTCCCCTTGCTGAGCTTTCACCTTTTGCAGGTTCCCCAGATCCAGCTCTGAATAGATTCATCGCATTTCTAGCAGATAAAGATCAGCAGAGCCATCGCAGGTGAGGCTGGGCTTGACTTCCTGGTGCAGGGTCAGCTTGCGTATGATAATGTTCTCACGCCACACTCCAAAACATACCACCCTCCATCAGCTTGTTCAGAGAGGTGGCTAACATCAGTCCTCTATGGTATACTCTGCTTCCTAGGAAAAAGATTGCTTTATAATGGGAGGATAGTGTTTTCCTTGGACTCTCCACCCCTTTGTGGAGAATGAACATCACAAAAACGTGCCTTTCTTTTGTTAGCAGAAAAGTGGTAGGACTTGTGGTGTTGGGTCTTCCATCACAGGCCAATGCCTGAGTAGGTATGGCTGTTTCCCATCATGGTAAGAAGGCCCCAGGGTGTCCAAGGAGTGGTCATTTACATGAGCTCAGAGGGCCCCAAGGATGTTTAGTACAAGTACCTGTTGCATTCAGTGCAATGCAGCCATCCTCAGCAGCAAATCCTTGGGAATTTACTTGCGTAAATGTAGAGGGATACGCTTTTATGTATTTCTGAGTCATGTCCTGTCAGTACTTCCCACACCAGTTACATGTGTGGGTTAGATAAACAGAAAAAAAAAAAAGAAGTGAAAAATGGTGTTCTGTAGAAATCTCAGTGAGCTTTAAATGACACAAGTTCAACAGTCTTAGTACAAGATTCATATCAAGTATATGAATCTCTTGCCCTTCCCCATGGCCATTCTGCATCTTAGCTAGAAAAACACAAGTGCTTTGGGGAGCTCTGGCCCTCTTTCTGGGATGTGCTATAGGGTGTTCTTTAGCTACAGAGAAAGCAAACTGTCTTACTTTTTGTCCCTCTTCCCGTTCCTCGTGATCTTGGTCTTACATGGGGACAGCAGCTGATGCATAAGACCTAAGACAGCTGAATAATTCCTTGGCAGGATTGCTGAATTTATGGAGGGGATCGGATAACAGGATAACGGGGTTCTGGACTGGAGGAATAAAGCTCACAATATTGAATTTTTGATGTTCTAACTGGTAGTATTGCCAAAAGGGACATGAAAAGTGATCTCATTTCAGTTTGGTGCAGCGCACTAATCAATCCTGGTTAATACACACAATTCTGCTAAATTAATTCCTCTCTCAGGTTGCCCATATAAACCCACCAGCAAACTTTTTTCCCTTCTGATTTGCTTAGAAAGAATGCTGAAAAGAAATTAAAAAGGTTTCTTTTTTGCTCTGATGCACTGGACACTGGCTACGGCTAGAGACAAGATGTGGTGGGGTGTCGTGGTGATTTTAGTGGCAAACAGAAACTCCTCCAAGGCCTGCCTGACATGTCTAATGCACGTGTTCTAGCCTTAAGAAAATGCCAGATTTGGGGTCAGGAAAGTATTTCCATCCAAATCAGATTGGCAGGAACAATTTTTTAACCTTCTGTAGTGTGTGGCATGGTCTGCTTTCCCAGGCCACCGGGAGATGTTTCTGTGAACTGCAGAGAACAATGACATATTTCATGATGTGGGCAATGGAGGGATGGGGGTGAATGTCCTTGTGATCTCTCTGGATCAGCCTGTAGTTGTAGGGACTGGGACAGATGGCCTTGGTGGTCCTATCCAGTCCAGTAGTCCTGTAGGTGACAAATAGCTGCCTGCCTCTTCCCTGCCTGATGTTTAAAGGATGTCTTGTGCTTTGCTTTCAAAGTTACCTACGTTGCATGCAAATTTGGTGTCCTCTCCACTGGTTCGATACAGAGCAGCATCCCATTCCCCTCCAGAAGCAACACTTCTGGGCTTTGCACCCTGGGTCTCATCTGCTATGGGACACGTTCCCACCGCTGGGGCTGTGGCAGGTCAAGGGAAGTGATTAGCTTCCAGGGAGGGGACTCTGCCCGTGTCAGTCACCGCTCACCCTGCAGTGGCACAGCCAGCATGACACTGCCTTTGGCAAGGTGAAGGGTTTTTCTCCTGAGAAATGTTTCAGAAAGCAGCAGTATCTCTGTCCTGGCAGGTAGAGCTCCTCCCCAGCCTCGCGCTAAAACAGGCCATTGTGCATGTGCCTATGAATCACGCTGAGCACATTCAGAAACACAGAGATGTTGTGTTTGGGGTGCAAGAAAGAAACCAGGGGAGTTTCAGGGACTGGCTATGCAAGTGGTCAGGAGCAAGACGGCTATTCATTACGTGGAGGCCTCGTCTGCGCAGAGGGCTGTATCTATGCGCAGACCAGCTACATGCACTAAGGATTTCGGCAGTAATCCTCACCACAGGCTAGCGTGCTGCAGCATTCCCCACTGCTCCCTGTGGAGGAAGTGGGAAGGGTGGTTGGCAGGATCCACACAGCTGCCTCGTGCCTCCTCCAGCTTGCCTTTGCACTCCCACTGCTAGCTTTGCACTACCCCTTCAAGAAGGCTCTTTATAGCTTAACCACACAGTGACCCCTAAGCCCATGCATTAGCTGGAGCTTTTTGTGATGTGAGGCTGCTCCTGGGAGTCTTCACTTGAAGGACCTCCGTGCTCCTTTGTTTTCTATTTCAGAGAAAACCTTGATTGTTTGAGCAACGGCATGTGGCTGGGATGGCTGCTGGCATGAATTAGGAAACCCTCCCTCTCTGTCTGTGAGGTTCTAGATCGTGCCCCTGCTTACAGCATGCTTTATGGACGGGGCTCATTTATTTTCTAATGCAACATAGACTAGAGGAAACCTGCAAAATTCCTTGCTGCTGTCTGCTCCCATGTAGGTTTATACAGCAGTTACTTCAAGACTGTAGCTCTTGGTAACTGTGTTAGGTGTAAACACAACTCGAGTGGTTTGCCTGCTTCTTAGCTCATGCCAGCCAGATCCAAACTAGGAAGAAGGCAGGATTTTTTCAGTGGTGAAGGCAACTTTCCACTGGAGCACTCTGTTGTGGGTGATGGTGGCTTCTCTGTTTCTTGATGTCTTTGGATTGAAACTGGATGACCACCTGGAAGGTATGCCTTGCTAGATGCAAATAGTTGGGATCAGTAAGGGAAGAACTGAGACTCAGTTTCACAGCTTGCTTTATGTATGAGGTGCCAACCCGTTTTGGCCTGAACATCTGAATCCAGGCTTTGGCCCCCATCTGACACAATGGCATGTGGTGCTTTGGAGAGAGCTGAGCTTTGCTGGGGCTGAGGACCAGTGACCATGTGGCAGCTCCTCACAGACAGAAGCGCTTTGCTCCTGCACTGGGCTCTGTGGGGACACGGCCAGCCTGGGGTACAGCTGAGCTGCAGTTTGCTGTGTGAGTAGGAGCTAAGGTCCACTGCATCTGCCTGTACCAGTAACCCCACTAAGCAGGCTGCTGCCATATCCTCCCAGGATATCCTTCCTTAAGTCTCTTTTGGAGCTTAGGTCTATAAGTATGAGGAGATGTGGCTCCCTGGGCAGGGATTCCCATGCAATACCAGCTTTGACAGCTGGGCAACAGCTGGTTGCAGATGATTGCCAGCATTAATAAAGAAGGCTATGTGATGGATTCCCTTACGTAGGGGTCACTAAACAAACAGAGCTTGAGGAAACCCTGCCTTCTCCAGGAGCAAATGCAGCACAAAACCTCGTCTTGTTCTGACAGGCCAGCAGCGGGTCCTTCTCTGCTGCGATTTGCAGCTAATCCCATGTGCAACAGCTTCAGAAACCGATCTGGTGAGAGCAGCTCCTGTGTGCATCCCTGACCAGCCTGCTAGTTGCAAGGGAAACATGGATGTTGAGGAGCAAGATGATTCCTTGGGGGCCTCCTAAATGATTTTGCAGTGCCTTTTTGGAGAACCTGGGGCAGACTGTGGCAAAGCTCACATTCTTCTTGTACTTGTAGGCAGAGATATGTGGATCTAGGGGATGAGAAAGCTTGCCCAGGTCTCTCAGGATGGACCCAGATGTATTATGTTATGTCTTAAAAGGGTTGTGGGAGGGGGAACAGGCCACAATTTCCACTTTTCTGCATCCATGGGCAGTGTAGCCCTCATACTGGCCCCAGCAGGTCTGTGTGTTCATGAGGAGAGAGCTTCCCCTCTCCCTGGGACCAGGGTCACCCTTGAACAGGCAGGTCCCCTGTGGGGTCTGAAGGACAGCCTCCCAAAACCCACCAGGCACCCCCTCTTGAAAACCAGGCCCCTTCTTGGCAGCCGTCGAGCCACCTCCACACGGGCCGCTTCGCCACTTCAGAGCCTTGTGGGCAAACCTAAGGGTACCGAGTGCCAGCAAGGGGGTATCCTCTGTGGTCTCCCTTTCAAGCCCCCATCTCTCCAGTCTTCCCTGTCCCCCTCCTCTTTGCTCTGGATGTCCCTGACTCCTCTCAGCCTGCTGTCCCTCCCCAGCCCGGCTGTGCACCACAGCCTGCCCACCCCTCACCAGGGCTGTGGAGGCTGGAGGGTGGAGCTGGAGGCTGGCGGCCAGAGCTGGGCAGGGTGTTAAGAGGCAGATGGGAGCTGGCGGCCGTCCCCTCCTGCTGCTGGAGTGAGGGAGAGCAAGTCACTGACCTCCCAGCAGGAGTGACACAGGAAACCCGTAATTACATGCTTGTAACAGCAATGCTGGATCATCTTAATCACGCTGCTGCCATGTCAGAGATGCTGTCTCTTGGGATTAAGGAAAACAAACAAACTGAAGCGGCACTGGCAGCAGCAGCGGCTCTGTCCAGTGATCGCCCAGCACCTCCCGGTGCAGGGGCCCTCCCAGCACTGGCTGACCTAGCTGTGGGGAGAGTGTGATGGGGGCCAAAGGCTCAGTGAACAAGCTCATCCCAGTAGACCCTGATGGATCCATCGCTTGCACTGGCAGGTTGGAATCCTCTTCCTTTTTCAGCGGCTCTCAAAACACATGACAGTAGCGGCTGACACCTCCACCACTCCTTGGAAGTCGCCCCACTTTTTTGCCCCTGTGTTTTACAGCAGTAAGCTGGGGCACAAAGGAGGTTCACACAAAGCCATTCAGGGAATCAGTGGCAAAAGTGGGTTTTGAGCGCAGCAATGCTGCTTCCAGACCCTGGTGTCCCAACCCTTGCTCTGCTGCTCCAGTGCCACTGCTCAGCCCTTCTCCACTTTGGAGGAGAGCCCTGGTGTCCTGTCCTGCAGTAACCCTGTCCACTATGCTGGCTATGTTTTTTTCTGGTGATCGTTAAACATCTCCACTTCTGCAGCATGAACTTTGCTTGAGCAGTTTCCCATCCTTATCTCCTTAATGAGGTGACTCCACCTCTGTTCCCATCCCCACCTATTAGAAAAAATCTGGACATCCTTTTCAAAGACAAACTTTACATCACACTGACCTGTCCTGCAGAGCAAATGGAAGTTAGTAATGCTCAGCTCAAACCACTCTTCCGCTACCCTGAGCTGAGCCAGAATAATTTTTCTCCCTTTCAAAAACTTTCCCTGTTTTCATGATTCAAAAATGTGGACCAGCTCTTTTGTCCGTTGGAAAAATAAAAAACAACCCCACCCCCCAGCTTTCCTTTTCCTTTTCCATTTTGAAAGCTTAGTCCTTTCGTTAAGATTTGCAG
Source organism: Fulmarus glacialis (assembly GCF_000690835.1). NCBI lineage: Eukaryota > Metazoa > Chordata > Aves > Procellariiformes > Procellariidae > Fulmarus > Fulmarus glacialis. Next base: position 23,968 of record NW_009234229.1, on the reverse strand, counting down.
CCCCTCCAGCATTTCTTCTCCCCTTACCCACTCTCCCCTCCTTGGTGGGAAATTATCCTTCCTCTGAGACCTTGTGGTGTTACTGCAGCACCGTTCCTTCCTCCCTGGGACCTGAGGAGATGCATCAGCCCCATGGCATGGGCGTGCTATGGAAGGACCCAATATACTTCCCAAGGAGAGGCAGCCCAGTTAAAAATGAGAATGGCTCAGCCCCAGGGCGATGCAAGATTTGTGGGGATGGCTGCCGTGGCAAATGCAGTTAGGGAAGACAGGGTTTGGGCTAATTCAGCTTTCCCTCCTCCTGGATACAGGGCTCTGCCTGGGGCAGCCCTAATGATAGAGTCCCGAGGTGGAGGAGACGCCATGGCCTTAGTGAGCTTTGCCAGATGGTGTTGTAGTGGGCAAACCCATCCCATGTCCTTGGGAGGGCCCCTGTGCCCCCACTAGCAGGAGTCCAGGAAACACCACTGACACCGGACAGAACTTCCCTCTTGCAGACTGCCGGGCCAGCACAGGAAACAGAGTTCGGGACTTGGGGATAAGCAGGTCCCCAGTGCATCCCCAGAGAGCGAGCCCCAGGCTGGGGGCTCCGGGCTTCAGCCAGCCCCTAATCCAATGTACAGCTGAGAGGATCAAGAGATAGAAAGGTTGCTCACTGTAAATCCTTTTGAAGTTGGTTCCAACTCTTTTGCTGGGAACTCGCTGGCTTGCATGCCAGAGGGGATGCTAAGCTGGGGAGCCACGAGGAGCAGGGGTGTGCCTCCCCGTGGGGCCTCGGGCTCCGAAAAACCACCCGCTCACCCCGGGGGCCGCTGCTGCCCAAGCTCCTGAAAGGCAGCAACAAATGATGCTGCCAGAGGGGGTGAAAGCGTCCAGCTTGGCAAAGACCCTCTGCTGGAGCCCCTGGGCCCTGTGGGGAGGGGGCAGGGGGGTCCCCGAATGCGTCTCGCTGGGACAGCCTGGCTGAGGAGACGGCCGGCGCGGTGGCGGCCGGGTAGGCATGGCTCCAGCCCTGACCCTCTGCGGTTGTGAGTCGCAGGATGGCTTGCCACTGGCTTTGTCCTTACAGAAACATGCTTTGCTTTTCTTGCCTTTTCTCTTAATGAATTCCTCCTCTCCCGGCTGTTGTTTTTGGCCTCTGGCTGACTCTGTGGTTTTCCTTCTCCGGCACGTGATAAAAACACTGCTTGCCGGCTGCTTCCTCCAGGTGATGGACACCTGTAGCTAGCCCTGTGTCCCCGGACGGGTCGGGGTTGGTGACGCTGAGCCACGAAGCCAGCACTGCGCTGCAGCCTTGCTTTGGTGCTTCCTGGGCTCTCTGTGGAGCAGGACAGGCCAATGCATGGGGGTATGAAAGGGGCTCTGCATAAAGGAGCCAGCGCTTCTTGAAGTGAGAAGGACATGGCGATGTAGGAGAGGGAAGCGAGATGGTGGCACTGGGCTTGCTGCGGGGCTGGACCCTTCCTGAGCAGCATGGGCCGGGGAGCTGGAGTGGTGCTGCAGCCCCATTGCACTTTCCAGCAAGGCAGGGGTGACTGGAGAGCAGCCACCCTGTGTACTGACCCTTAAAATCCCACACTGCCAGCCTGAAGTGTGCAACAAATTGAGAGTAAGAAAAAATAACAGTAAAGAAAAGCATCCGTATTTAACAGCCCCTCCCCTCCTCCCCCACTTCCAACTGCTTACCCTTAAAATTCCTCTCGGGACACAACTCTAAGCCTTTTCCTGAAACCACCAAGACTAGAAACTGCCTTTCTTTTTTAGACAAGCCCTGAAAAATTTCTTCCCTCAGTGAAAGCAGGGGCTTTAAGGAAAACCCACGCTATTGCAAAACCCATCCTAATTTGGGCGCCTCTGCCCCCTGCCCACGCTCTTCTCTCCCCGTTGCACGGGGCATGCCCCCCTGCAGATCTGTCCTACCCAGCCGATATCTGTCCCTGCTCCCAAGGCCAGTGCTCCCAAATGGTGGCCCGGCACCGGCCGGCTGTTGACCCCCACTAGCGCTGCCCACAGCATCCAGCCTCCCCAGCCCCTTTCCCCGGCCTGTGTTTTTTATCCTCCCTCCTTTTTTCCATGAAAATGCAAAACACGCAGCCCCGCTCCCTCATGTCCCCGTGCTGTGCTCTCCTACAACTCAGTCCCCTTTCTCTTTATTCCACAGTGCTTCCCACAAATGCAGGTTTTGCACAGTCTCGGAGCAGACGCTGCAGAAATCCCCTTGCACGAAGGAGCAGTGCTGATCGCTGCTAAATGGTATCACGTATAAGGGACTCCCCTGGGATGGGGCAAAGCAGGCATAAGGTATAGCATCTATTTCTGGAGGCGCAGAGTAATTTTCCCGACTGGGTGACACTGAATACCTTGTTTAAAAATAGAGAGAGAGGAGCCTGAATCAGCAGGCGCAGGGGTTGTGAGGTAACCCAGGTAAAACTTTTCCACCACGCCAGGCGCTGGGCACAGACAAAGGGCCACACCTGTGGTTTCACTAAACCGTCTCACCTGATCTGGCACTGCTGGTTACTGACTGACACTGGCAAATTCCAGCCCTGCAAATCCTACCAGGAATTTCTTCCTGTACGTACCAGCAGTGCCCTTTGATCTGCCTGCGGACAGAGCGGCCGGGGCTCCCGGGCAGCCCCTGCTTCTCCCCATCCCTGGCAGCCCCCTGTGCTGCGGGAGGGCTGGGAGGACCAATCGGTGCGGGGTCTTCTGCAAGGGGAGTTCGGGCTTGGCGTTGACCTTGTCCCATTTATCTGAGTTATGTAAGATCTTCCCGTATGGGCTGGTGGCTACGTGACACCTAACTATTTAGGCCAATGTAGTCTGTGACAAATGTGACGGTTGGTTTGGGGGAGGGAAGCGGGCAGGCTTGCACTGTCTGAGACCCAGGCGGGAAGGGAAACAGCTGGATGCCTTGCAGCAGGGTCACTCCTCAGCTGACACAAATTTCTATGTCCTGCTGCTTGTGGGAGATGCCCAATTTCAGCTGAGATCAGCAGTCCTGCACCCAGGGCCTCTTTTCAGCACAAGAGCTGCTTTAATAAATCAGCATGTTCCCTCTTGACCATCCTGTTTAGGGCAGGAGGGGAGAGAAGACAAGAGGGTAACTCGGAGATCTGGGTCCTTTGCCTGTCTCTTGCGGGTTCAGAGTCGGGCTGGGATTTCCTCACAGTTCCTTCAGAGACAGCGTAGTTCCTGCTGGAGCTTCAGTTTGCATTTATGCCAAAAGAACCAGTCCAAAGAGCAGGGGCTGTGGCTGCCCTCTGGGCTTCAGGGTACAAATCCCTGGCAGCCTTGGAGGCATGAGCTTGGGATGGAGCTGGCAGCGGATGGGAAGTTGGAGCTCATAGTTAGCATTGGAGTGGTTGGAATAAGAGAAGCACGAGGAGCTTGCAGGCACAAGGAGCTGTAGTTCACAGCAGTGCTGCCACCGATTTGCCTGCAGAAACTGGTGTTGGACTTCATCCATGACCTTCTTGCCTGTCTGCCCCATCAGGGAGGCATTCATTCCCTTTCTGGGCACTGGCGTGGAACAAAACATTCCCAGACAAGGCAAGGGCTCTTCTTCTTCTGCCTCTACCCATGTCTTGCTGAGGGTGCTCTGTGCGTCACTGTCCAGCACTTCTAGTAATGCGGTGGGTGACTTCCATCCAGAACGTCCTGGGCCCTTCTGGGTATGCCGTACCCAAACTTCAGAAGTGCTGTCAGACTTGCAGTTTCCATTTTAGGTGCAATTTCTTCCTCCTGGTCCTGCCCTCCACATCGCACTGCCTTCAAACAGCAGCAAAAACATTTGGGTGAGGAAAAGAAATGGAGAAAGCACCACCGAGAACAGGTATTAGTCTGGCAGCAAAATGTGCTGCTTGCAGGTACCTTCAGAGGGCCATGGCTGTGGTCTGACATTGTCTCTGCCACTGCTCTGCTGTGCGACTGTGGGCATATCAGTCTGTCAGGGGTCACAGCTTCGGACCCCAGTGCTGGAGGCACAGGGAGTGAGGGTGCCACAGCCAGGCCCTACTGATCTGCAGAGCACTGCAGGGGATGCCAGGCAGCTTTCTGATATGCACAGATGCTGCGATAGCATCAGACAGGACGGCGTCTAGGAGACGGTGTATATTCATAAGTGGCACCATAAGTCTGGCTGATTTTGTCATCGCCCATAAAGCACTTTCTTCTGGAGGAACCTCATCCAACATGTTGCTGCCTTTGAGGTTAACAAAGAGCTCCCTGGGGTCCTTGGCTTTCTCGGCCATCGGTGGGTAAACATCCAGTCTCGCACTCCCCTTACCCGGCCGTGCTTCAGTGTCCCTGTTACAGCGCATCTGCAAGCCCAATGCACGTGGGACCCCTGGCCGGACCCTGGTGCCCTGGACATTCTCCCATGCACAGGAGGTTCAGCCAAGCTAGGCTAGAAAAGCTCACACCGCTGTGAGCTGTTGGTGGATGTTCCTCCTGCATGGGGTTTTTCTACAAAGGGAATATCTTGCAGCATTTGCAGAGCTTCTGTGCTGTAACTTGGTATCAGCGTGGAGCTAGGCCTTCAGCAGCACTGTTTCTCCTTACCATCCTTGAGACCACCCTTTATCCTGAGACATCAGTTTTTGTTAAGTCAGGTCCATGTCAGCCTTTTTGTTTTTAAATGGTGAAGTGGTTAGGGGAAGCCTATCTGAAATGGGAGACATGATATTGTAAGAAGTTAATTTGTTAATGTAACTTGATTTTACCTGGTAAGTAAAGCTGTATAGCCTGAATATAAAAGCTGTGTAAGGGGAAGCCAGGTCCTCCATGAGAAGCCTCACTAGCGACATGATATTTCTGGGAGATATTTATGGCAACCCTAGACATGCAAAGCCCCTATAGTGATGCATTGTGTCAAATTCAACATCGCTAGAATCTTGGTCCAGGAGGACAAGTTTCTACATAAGGAAAATCTGCTGCTGCAGAGGACACTCACTGGGTGTTTGGAGTTAAGTTTCTTCCTCAAAGTCCCCCTACAAGGCCAGCATGGGGGCTCTGCTCTGGACAAAGGGGATTGCTCCGTTTGCACCAATGTTGCCATTTCTTTAGACATTGAAGCCTTCGGTCTTCAAGGCTGCCTGTCAAACACCTTTCATCAGGAGCAAATTCTCTTGGGTTGGAATTTGCCTCTGGACAGAGTGAGAACCACTCCCAAATACCACTCGTCCCGATTACGCCCTCCATGTCAGTGGCACTGGCATTGAGGGTCTGTACGGGGCCTCTCACCCGTGTTTCCCTGTGAGGATATGCGTGCAGCCCTCCCTGCTTTCCCTCTGGACTGTGGCCCCTCTAAAGCAAGCGTCCCTGGAAGTTTTTTTTGCCTCTTCTGGACTTGCTGCTCGTGGGAGATGGGGAAGGAGCGCTCCGAGCGCCCCATCATCAGGGCGGGCTGGGGCTTGCTGGCAGCATTTAGGCAGGATCTCCCTGCTCACCCAATTCATCTATGCCACAACCATATGCTGTTATTAGGTGATATGTTTTGGTATCTTCATTGTGTAATTAGTCACATGCTCGTAAACAATGTAAGTAACCCCTAATGAGTTGGTAACTTAATCATTCATGACTTCGAATGTCAGGAACTGTCCACACAGAGCAGCAGCTACTTTTAAGTATTTTTTTCTTTTCTTTTTCTGTGTTGCAAAACCAGCTAACATCTTTGTTCCTTATTTTTCCTAATACTCTGCAGGCTGTTCTGCTCATAAGCCACTTGATTTGAGTGGATTTACTCACCAATTAATCCAGAAAATTTGGCCCCACTGTTTCATGCTACTGCTGATTTTTTTTTTTTTTTTAAAGAGACATGTAGCAAGTTTCTCTTCTATTTTTTTTAGATCTTATTCTAGTGTTGATAGTCATGGATGGATCCTTGGCCCTATTCTTCTTTGACCTTGCTATTTTTGAAAGTCTTTTTCAGGGTAAACATTTAGGCCAAATTCTTACTTAGGCAGGAGGTGCTCTGCACATAAGAGCAAGGATTTCAAAATGGCTGTGGCAAAAACTAAATCTAAAAAAAACCTAAATCAATTTATTTTTCACACATTTCTTGGTTTTTTTTAAACACATTTCCAGCCCAAAGAGTCACCAAGAAAAGCTTGGGACTGTGAGTTCTGAAGGCTTAAAGACTCAGTGGCAGACATGAAAACTTTGGCTTACCATGTTGGATTTTAATTTTTTATTTTTAAACGAAGCTCATGAAGTTTTTTGAGCCTGATTTGTGCTTTTGGATGCCTGGGATTGCCATTACTGTGTTAGGATGGTGCTTTACTGTCTTTCTCAAGTGCTTTTTAATCAGTGACGTTTCCTTCTGCTGCTGACATGGGGAGGGGAGCCCAGACCCTCCACCAGCTTCCCCCCAGCACTGCCCGTCCCCTTGGCCTTTGGCGTTTCCTATCGTCGCATTGGAAAAAGAGAGCTTGAGCACTTTTCAGAGCTTCAGCTTCTAACCACAGTCATGCTCCTACTTTTGTGTAAAACAGACCGTGCCATTCTTTTCCAGATACATTTATGAATTGCTCATACATGTCCTTTTCTTTTTTTTGACATATTTGTGTATTTCTGGAGTGAGGCTGCCATGGTAAATAACCAGAGGAAAGCAGTTCTGTTTGTGAACAACTTTCAAAGCTTCCTAATTAGCTCTCAGTCTGCTTTGGGACAAAGCCACAATATTTCAGCTATTCTGGCAGGAAGTGTGTTGTGTCAAATTTCCATTTTTTGTGTGTGCAATGTGATTTTCAGACTGAAACTTACATTTTTCAGAGTTGGAATATGAGGTGCGCATGCTAGTGTTTGTGCCTAGGGAAATGGCTTGAGAGATGCCCAGACTCAAGCCTCTGCCCAATCTCATTTTGAGCAAAATATCTATCCCTGATCATGCACAGTCAGTTATGGGATGGAGCCTGATCCAAGGCTTGGGTGTTCCCTCTGGCACTGACCGCTGGGAGTCTGCTGCTCCTTTCTACCCCCACCAAGCAAAAAGTGCATGTGCATAGGGGAGAAACAGCTGTGCTGCGTCAGACCAAAGGTTCGTGGAGCCCAGCAGCCTGTCTCCAACGATGGCTGATAACGCATGCACAACAAATACCATAATTTGAAGGCAAATGTATAGCAATACGTCTCCCAAATGTTCCCCAGCCTCCCACAATTTGTACTTTGGGGACTTTCTGAGACAGACCTAGTATCTTTGTTGAGTTTTTTTTCTTTTTCAATACTTTTGCCTTGCTGTTTTTTGAAACCCTGTAGACTTACAGTACCCACAGCATCCTGCAGCAAGGCCTTCCACAGTGTAACTACGTGTTGTGTAAACGGACACCTCCCACTGCTTGTTTTGCTTGCCCCTGGTTCTTGTAATGTATGTTAACAGTTTCCTTGGATGACTTTTCACTGAGGCCTACCTGCCTCTCATGCTTTTGGTTGCAAATAAATACACTGTGGTATATTCTCACCTTAAGGAACGGAAGGATGTGTCCTAATCGGGCAGAGGTGTGAGTCTGTCTCCTCCTCTTTTATGTGCCTTCTAGGCTCTTTCACAAAAATCTGGGAGTACAATGCAGCTGTATGAGCTTGTTTTTTTTGCTGGTGAGCATGAACAAAAATGCTTGGAGCCTCTACACCTACAGGGGTAATTCCCTGTCTCTGCGTATTGGTTTGGTATGTCCTCCTGTTAGGTATGGAGACCCCAGTGAGAGCCTGTTCTCAGTAGGTGGCATTTTGTATCAGAAGACGCTTTCCACCAACAAAGTCTTTCCAGACACAGGCCCTGAGATTGCAATGGATATGATCTAGGACAGCACACAAATACATGCTTAACTTTAATCCACACGTGCTTAAGTGCCTTTTGAACATAGCTTTGCTCCACATTTGTTGCTAGATGTCTATTAAAGGACCAACAAAACCCAACTGCTGAGTTCCTACTTTACATTCCTCTCCTTGGGCAGCAAAGCTGGCATGTATATTGTTTTTGGGAGTCCTCCACATGGCCACTGACACCTAATGCAGGAGTTGCCTGGATGATAACCAGCTTTATTAGCTGTTTTATATAAGCAACAGGCACCCTGGGTGGTGCTGGATCTTGCCTGAGCTGCTCCACAACCACCCAGCCACTGGCCTTCTCCAGCAGGGCTTCATGGTATTCCCCCAAAACACGCTCCTAGCCAGCCCTGAAAGGCACCCCATGTTGCCACAGCAAGATGTTTCCCTGTGGTTGTAGCTCCCCGTCTGCATGCCACCGCACTGGGACGTGCTGCGGGCGGTGTGTTTTGGCAGCAGAGGAGCGGAGAGGTTCCTAGAATGCCAGTGATGCCGTGCTGCGGGTTGCTTGGCCCTACCTGGTGCAGTTTGCGTAATAGAAACTGTCTGTCTGTTATCATGCTGGAGATACGAAGCTGTGATTATGGCACGCGGCATTTGTTCATGTTCATGTGCTGGGGACACACAGCGCTTACGAAATTTTAGCACGCCGCTCCATGAGATACTCTACCAGGGAGTGAGTGGTGGCTGGAGCCTGCCTTGTGTCTGGAGCTGCTGCAAAGGTGTAATGTAGCGCAGACTCTGGCACGTGCTGCTGCTTGGGGCTCTTATCAAGGTATATAATAAATATAATGCACAGGGTATTGTTTCTTATGGCATCTTGAGGCACAGAGTGATTACACTGGGGCATCCGTGCCCGAGTCCCATCGTGGCGCTGGTCTGCCCTTCTTCCCTCAGTAATGAGTTTCTTGCGACTCAGGCAAGTGGGAGGTTATTCACAGCTCAGTGCCTACTAGCGTTCCCGGCAGCTTAATTCCCTCGCAGAATTTTCCACTCCTTATGTGAGGCGGTTAAAATAGAACGGGAGAGATGGCAGCGCTCTCTGGGGTAGGGAGCCAGCACAGCTCACCGATTTCGGAGCGTGCTAAGGGGTAAGGAGCCAAGTGGAGCTGGCTTTTCCCATTGCTTCTTGCTGTGGATGTTTTCCATCTGCTGCCGGGGGGTGAGCTGCAGATGAGTGGGACTTTGGCAAGGATAGGGCAGGAAGTGTGTATTGCACAGAGGACTTGACTAAGCGAAGGGGCCTTGGAGTTGGCAGCTAGGGCCAACTTGGTGAGATCTTGGCTGAGTTTCTGGTTACCATGTGGACCTGAAGAGTCATGCCTGCAACCAAGTGAGTAACACTTCCAATCATGTATCTGGGGCATTTCAACCCTGGTCATGTTTTTAAGCAGCCCGTGAGTTTATGATTGATTATTTGTCATCTCAAGTGATACATTTATGTCTTGCCTCCTGATGAACTCTCAGCAGTTTGTTTCTTGGAAATCCCCAATGTGTCAAAATAAGAGTTAATTTAATTTTCTTGGCACATGTTGATCACCTTATTTATGGTCTTGGATGTTGAGTCTTATGCATCACCTCTTATTGCTGGCCTTGGAAGATGAGCCTCATACTTGGAAAGAGGTACCTCCTGGAAACAGGATTTCCCACAAAAAGCTAGCAGCATCCCTTGCTATTCTTGCAGATGTTCCCCACAGTAAAAGTCCTTGGCTGGGGCAGCGCAGGGAGGCGAGCATACAGAGCACAGAGAGGGTGAGAGCGCAGCCAAGGTGAATTCAGTTCCATTCAAGCAGAAACCTTCAAAGTATTTGGGCCTTTCTAAACAGGAGTATATTGAACTCTTCCTTATTAAATCAGCGACGCAGGAGAATGCCTCGCATGTTTTCCACGGGGATTCAGCCTCTTCTTGGCCTATTGTCTAAACTTATATCAACGACCTTTTAAAAGAGCAGCTGAAATTCAGTCAGACACAATTAATAGATACTTTGCTTACACTTGACAGACATGCAAGGTAAGAATGAGGATGTTAGCATGCCAGCCATGCGAATGAGAACTTTGGCACGCTAAAGTATTCTTGGCCGGTTCTGGTGGTGTCCTAAACCAAAGGACAAACCACAGCACAACCCCCAAAAATGTTCCAATCCTTCACAACTCCTGAGGTGTTTTGAAGGCCTCCAACTCATAGTGGATCCCACGCTCAGCACTGTGCAGGCCCGGTGGCTGATGTACACACAGAAACCTCTTCAGCAGACAAGAGCCGTTGGCTACTGAGTACTGACGCTCAGTGGCACCTGGAGCGAGCCTTATCTGGCTGCATGGAAGGTGTCAGACAGGCCTGACTATATGGCACGTCTCACTAATTGCTAGCAGTTTCCCATGTCCCGTGCACGTTGTCAGTACCAATGACCTGACCAAACACTTCCAAACATTTTCAAAGAGCGACTTCTTAAGGTTTAAATAAATCAATTCCCACCCTTTTTATTGGGCTCTTTATACATGCGAGCATTATATATATGTATATATATGTATATATTCCATTAGACATATATTATGTACTTTTTCTTTGCAGATATTTCTCCAGAAATGAAGGTTCGCAAAGTCCTTATCTATCATCTTGTACTATTAGTGTTGCAGGGTCCCATTCTGGAAATGCTGAGCAAATCTTCACTAACGCCAGCCTCCTCCCCAAAGAGAAAACAGTTTAAATGAAATAGATGGAGAAACCCTGAGAGAGAAAATACAAAAGGGAATTGTTTGTCTAAGATCATGCAGAAGGTCCTGGAGAGAGCCGGGAAGGGGACTCAGGTCTCCTGACCCTCAGACCAGAGCTTTAGCTACTTGACAAAGCCCTGTCTTCCCGAGTGATCCACCAAAATCTCCAGAGGTAACCTTCATCTTCAACTTGGCCTTGAAAGTCTGCAAAAAGGCCCTTCTAAACAAGTGAGTATTTGGCAAACAATTTGTATAATGCATTTGTTTGGGAACATTTTGATCCTCGTACAGGCTGCCAGTTAAGCAGATGCAAGGTGGAGTTTTTTATTCATTCACTCATAAAAGAGTGAAGAGTTTGGTCAAGTGAGGATGGGCCTGGCCAGGTGGCTCTGCATGCTAGGATGACCGAGGCTAGGACTTTCTGCTGGGTGAAGTACACACTTCAGCTGAGGGTCCGCACAAAGGAAGAAAGTCCGATTTATTTGCGGGGTATTTTTAAAACTCATTTTCTGAAGGAAACAATGCCTATTTGGCTGTCCATCCTTCCCTCTTCATGTAGCTCTGCAACATGTCAGCTAGTTTCAACCACATCTGAAAGAGCAGCAGAAGTTTCAAAAACACTAACTTTGTGGCTGTCAGAGTAGATGAAATGATGCAAACCAGTGATTTCTGAAGGAAAGAGGGGGAGAACCCAGCTGTTGTACCTTCTCTTAGACATCAGCTGGCCACACCATCACCACGTGAACATGACCTGCCCACCAGCAGATATCTAGCTCTAGATTATGCACACCCCTATTGTCTCTTGCACGTTGTGGGGCAAGGGTTAATGCAGCGGGTGAGGAGAAGACGTCTGGGGACAAAGGACACCCCCTTTTTCCCAGGAACCCCGGGCTTTGTTAGCCCTGTTGCTCAAAGGGCAACTTGTTTCCTTTATGTGTAAGCAGTGCTAAGGAATAGCTGAGCTTGGCATTTCGCCGTGAGCCTGGGAGTCCCCGTCTCCTGCGGGAGGGAGTTCCAGCATCCAGGGCCAGCTCCAGGGCACGCTCTGTGTCCCACAGACGTTCCTCCCTCCATTGTTTGATGGTGGTCTCAGCCCGCCGGGACGCCATTGTCAGCAGTGGCCAAAGTGGATAATGAGCAGAGAGAGAGCTGGGAAGACAGCAAAAGTCTACCAGGAGAGTAATGAATGATGGCCTCAACCACCCAAATATTAACTGGCTGTTTGAAGTACCAACTCAAATGAAAACAGGTTGGGCAAGCTTCTGAGAGCACTCAGGCCAACTATACATTGCTTAGGGCATGCTGAGCACACCGCACACCTTCACTAAGTAAGCACTGGCCATCAGTGTGGTGGAAGAAGCCCTCAACGCCAGGATGTTCACTCAAAGGCATCTGGGACATCCAGCCCATCTCACCACAGGAGCTGTCAGGCACCACTAAGTGAGGACACCCAAGGACTTTCTAAGCGAGAGTTACGTGACTGCACGTCTGAGCCACGGGGACATGTCAGACTGGCCTGGCTACTAGTCCATGAGAGCCTGAGAGTCTGGCTATTAATTTCAGGGACTGGGATCAGATCCATGGTTGGAAGCACAAGCTCTCTGCAATGAAGTGACTGCACCCTGGGGCTGCCTTGTGCGTGGCCTTTGCGTGCCTCATGTTATCTGATAGTTCAGATAAAAGCCCAATTCCCCTTTAAACTTTTAAGCGCTTTATGAATTATCAGAGGGCTTTAATCTCTTTTTTCATGAGATAAAGGGCCTTCTAAGCCCCAAACTCTAATTGAGTGGCTTTGGTTGTTTTGTTTTAAGTCCCTCTTCGGAGGAAAGTAGGCCCGACACCCTGAGAAATGCCTTCCAACGTGATCTCAGCTGGAGTCAAGTTCAGCTGTGGTGTTGGGGATGGGCCCAAGCAAAGGGTTTGGTTGGTTTGTGCTCACAGAGGAAAGCATGGAAAAAGGATGGAGCAAACAGTGGATACTGATTTATCCACCTCTACACTCCTTTAATTGAGCAGGGGCATGGAAGCTTTGCAAAAGACTGCTGGAGAGTCAGCTGTTGCTGGCCCTACTGTCAAAACTGCCCAGAGATGTTTGCATCTCTGGTTAAGCTGATCCATAGCTATTCGTTTAGCAAACTCCTTTTGGACATGGTGGTTCCACCTTGAGCATTCACTGTGCTCCAAAGGGACACGAACATCAGATATGAGAGAGTGGCCTCAGGAAACTCTTTTGGAGTTTGCAGTTGAGCATATCTGTGCCATCCAAAGGATTCCCTTCATGGCAGGGGACAGAAGATTCCCACGGCACCTGCACATCCACTCAGAGCATCTGGTATTTCAAGCAGACTTACACAGAGCTGTTCGTGAGTGAACTGATGCCTGGGAGCCGTCTGTGGGAATTATCTGATGAATAGTTTCATAGAACAAACAGCAGAGATTGAAAGAGAGAGAGGAATAAGAGAGTCAGAAAAAGAGATGTCTGAAACAGGGTGAGATGCAGCAGGAAGAAATTACTCTGCAATGAATTATGTGGTGGGGACTCGGCAAAGAGTATTGTCCTGTCCCCCAGGCTGGAGGGAAGGCTATTCTGGTCCCACCTCTTTCATCCTCAGAAATTGCCCCATGCCTCCTACACAGTCATCCAGATTTACAGCATCCAGTGTAACAAAGTGTGGTCGCTGTGATGGTAGCTCCCAGCACTCGGGGCAAGCTGAGGATGAGCGCGGTCCTGTCTGCGTCAGGATAACCATTTCTAACCCCTGCAGAGAGGCTGGACAGCCTGCACAGCGCAAGGCTTACATTGCAGGGAGCGCCCAGTCCTATGCCAGGTCTTAGAGGAAGACATAGACAGGGTAGAGCAGTCATCGAAAGACAGAGATGAAGCGTTGGGTGGTGCTAGCATTAATTCAGCCTAGGAAGAAGCTGAGGATTTTACATGGCACAACAAGGCATTGTCACACTGGATTTAGACTCTATTTGAGCAACAGAGGATAAAATCACTAAGATGTCCCAAAGCCATCGCAGTGGCCTGCAGAATGTGGCACACATCCTCCAGCATGCCCCGTGTCCTCAAGGAAACTAGGGGGGGACCAAACCACCCCTGTGCCATGAATGAACTCACACAGGGCATTGGTACATGACAGGAACAGGCTGACACAGGCAGGAGAGCCCTGTTCACAGAACAAACAGCCACGCTGTCACAGACTTGATCCTGATCCTTATGGCAAACCTAGGAAACACCTTCAAAAGATGAGCAGGGAATTAAAATGTGTGGCTTTAATGGATGCTAGAAACCAATACTGGTTTTACAATTTTCCCCAGCTCCCTTTTTTTTCCTATTCCCCTGTCAAGAACTTCTGCCTCTACTTATTACATGGAAACCAACAGCCTTTACCCCTCTCCCTTGCTAATATTTCCTACTGCTGTGGATGCACTAACAACCCCCTTTCCTTCAAAACAGCTAGTTTACTGACACACTGAAGTTAAACTTGGAATGCTTGTTTGCAGTCTGTACTTAGCTGGAGGTTTGATGTGTCTCTTTCAGACCTGAAGAAGAGCTCAAGCTCCTGACAGCTTGTCTGTCTTTTCTCAGATACATCAGTTGGTCTAATCAGAAAACCCCACTACTCTCCCTACAAACCTTGCTGTGCTAATAAAGAAGGCAGGAGAGGAAAACACTCCTACTCCATCTCCCACCCCATGAATACCCATCACTCTGGATCATGATTCTTTTCCCCTCCATCTCCCTTTGCTATATCCATCACTATCAGTGTGGCTAGGCATAGCTATGAATAAATATTTAGCAGAACAAGGAAGATGTGGACACAAATGTGTTGGCTAAAATCAGAGGGCACAGCATTTCTGTAAGACAACAGCCCTGTATTATTATTTTCTGTATCTGGCATTTGCTATTCCAGCTCACTGTCACGGCCAGAGCAGGGAGAAGGGAGTCAGGACATCTGGGTTCCTCTCATAAGTCTGCATATGGCTTATCTGTTGTCTGTGGGAAATTTACCTCATGGTCAGTGTCTGTTTTCTTCTCTGCAATAGGAAAAAGTAATAATTATTACCCAGCCCTTCTAGTCTTTCGAGAGGTTAAACTGATACTCACAAAGTGCCTAGGGGTCCTGGTATGAAGGGCGCTATGTACATTAAGGCTGTGGTTTACTCTGCTTTCTGCTTTCTGGACCACTGATGTGAAAGCTGAATCTGGAAAACTGGACCTCCAAATACCCTGAAAGATGCAGCTCAGTAGCCCTTGGCAAAAAGTGCCGTGGCCTTCCTTTAGCCAGCTTCCCTCTCTAGATCTGAGGAGTGCCAAGGGTGTGGGGGTGTCTGGGCTTGCTGTGCTATGGCCAGCTCTTCTGGGAGAGGACATCCGCAGGCCATGCTGTGCCACGTCTATCCAAAAGCATAATGCCTGAGACGGGAGGCTTCACAATACCCCGATTCCTCTCCTAGGTGCAGGATAAAAGAATCAGAGGCCCACGTCTCAGAGGTAGGATCAGTATTGCTTAGGACTAGCAGAGATGAAGGTGCTGTAAGAGCCTACGTAGCAATAGAGGTTAAAAATATTA
The DNA here is from genome assembly GCF_000690835.1 of Fulmarus glacialis. Lineage (NCBI taxonomy): Eukaryota > Metazoa > Chordata > Aves > Procellariiformes > Procellariidae > Fulmarus > Fulmarus glacialis. Next base: position 8,855 of record NW_009234229.1, on the reverse strand, counting down.
TCAAACCTCCCCAGTGAGGAAGTGATGGAATTAAGGTTGTTCTCGCATCTAGGATTTAACTCCCTGGTGCATAAGGAGATCAGATACTATAGTTATATGATCATGTTATATTTTTTCTATGGGTTTTTCTGACTTGCATGGATCTCAGGATTGGTGGGTGTAAATTGGGCATCTCTAGGGAAGGAAACCAGAGCTGTTTGTGGGACACAATCTTGGTCACAGCAGAAATCAAAAGGTGTGTGAAGCGAATGAAGTTAGGGTAGGCCTGGAAAGTGTTTTCAGTTAATGTTCGGCAATTGGGACTGGGTGATTCAGCAAGATTTTACAAGGCAAATTCTTATGTTCTGCAGAGAAAGTAAAATTTCCATCAACGCCCCCCACCCCAAACACGTTGACATGGAGAGATGCAGCTGTTCCAGTGTAGGACTGGTTCGGTTCGGCACTTGGGAGCTACGTGTGGACAAACAGCACGCTCACTTTGGGCAGAAACTTTGCAGCATGGAGCCGCCAACTCTGCCAAATCTGTTCTGTGTGAGTATCGAGCTCATAACTAGATCAAAATTCAGGGATATTTTTCTTGGGGACAGCAGAGACATATTCTTGGCAGCTAGGCACTTCCCTTGCCTAATTTCAAGTTCTTGCTTTAAACTGTAAACTCTCGGTTAACCAGTTGTAAGCACTGATTTTTTTAGCATGGACGGAATAACCTCTTTTTCTTCCTTGTATTCTGAAAATGGTCAAAATCCCAAATTGTATGTGGGTCTTTTTTTTTTTTTTGCCTTCTTTTTCTTTTAACAGACTAAGGCAGATGCCTGGTCTGGAAAATGTCAGCCCAAGTGGTGAAAGTGGCAAGTTACAAGCAATTGAAACCAGGACTGGGAAAGACAAGTCAAATAGGTGCTAGTTCTTAAGTTCTCTAGGGCAGAGCAGATCAGCCCAGAGCAAGACACAGGCACCGCCGCGTCCCGGAGAAAACACTGGGGCTGCTTTCCTTGGTGGAGATCTGTTTTCTCTCATTGCTACAACATTACCTTTGCCTGCATCCCTTGACGTTTGTGGCTCCTTGCGTGGGCTGTGACTCCAGGAGCGTGGTTCCCCGACAGCCCCCGCTGTGGACTTGGGGCTTCTTCACCATCTCACTGGAGCACTTTTCCTTTCCACTCTTTTCCTGGGGTGAGCCTGGTTCCGGAGTGGTGAGCAGGGTGTTTCCTCCCGGTGCCGCATAAAGCTAACAGGCAGCTCCGGGCAATGGGCTAGTTGCTTTTTGCCAACCTCATCTCTTTGGGAAGGGCCCAGAGACTAGGCCTGCAGGAGGCTGTGATTCATTCTGTCTACAGCTTTTTTAATGAGACCATTTCCATTGTCTGTGAGTGCTGGGTAGGAGAGCACGTCTGCATCGGAGGCTCTGCTTGGGCCCAGGCTAAGGGCTCTCTGTGTGTGTGTGTGTGCACTCTTGGGGCTGCTAAGAAGGCTGGGGCGTTACGATCTGGGGTATGGCTCTGAGCACCGAGTGCAGCAGCGCTGGTGCGTGGGATGAGATGCTGCCACCCACCTCGCTGCCGCCAGGAGGTGGGGAGTGAGTGGTGGGGTGGGTCCTCCCTGGGGATGCAGCCTGGGACCCACGGAGAGTGGGAAAGACAGGCCGTTGCCTCTGTATTTCTGGGCAAGCAGCTCCTGTGGAGCAAGTCATTTAAGTAACAGCTATGACTGCTGCTGACTGGTGTCGAAAAGGCTGATGTTCACAAGGAGGGAGCGATGAAGCAAGTCGGCAGAGCAGCAGGAAGCAGCTGGCAGGCAGGTGAGCATCTCTGTAGTCTACTAAATGCATTGCAGTTGGCTTTCCACATAAGGCACTCCAGCAGTGGGATGGCCAGATGTGTATAAATCCATGAGAGATCAGGCATTGAAGGGCCAGTGGTGTCTATAGGGGTGATAGCGCTGCCTTGCATTGACAATGTGGCACACATACTTCTTGGTGTAGCATCAGGCTTTTGCCCGCATGGTGCTCCATCAGCAGCACGTCCATGTGCAGCCCTAACTAGGGCAATATTAGATCTGACAAGAGAGGAGGGATACACAGAGGGGCTCCGCTGTTTTCTCTCCAGTGGCTAGATTGGACTTGCATTCCTGACTCTCCAGTTTCCCCTTTGCCTCAGTTCATGTGATATCCTGAGGTAGTACTAATACCTGTGTGGCAGTGTTATTTTTGCATCGTTCATAGCCTCTCTGTGCTCCTTAGCCTCAAATATCTCTGCTAAAGCACACGGCATTTCTCTTCCCTGCCAGGGTGCTGGTGGAGGGGAACCTTCCAAAAGCTTCAAGGGCCCCTCTGGTAGTGGTTGTGAACATTTTCATCCCCTACTTATCTATGCACAGAGCAGTGTCCCTGCTGAAACAAACACATATTTGCTTCCCTTTGACATATGCAGCAAAACCAGTGTAAGGTGGAAAGTGTTTGGGATGAGACAGCCTGCTCTCTTGGAGCCTCTCCAGCCCTAGGAAGCACTTTCCTTTGGGGCAGGTGTTTACAGTGGTACAAGGTCCAGGGGATTGGTGCTAAGTGGGCAGATGAAGGAATGGGAGCCCCAACTCAGCATGCATGTGGGCATCCACGCAGGCTAACGTGTGCGCTCCCAGGCTGTCTTTTCTAGCCCCCTCCTGTCTGTACACCTCCCGTGACATCCAGCCCTGCTTCCCCAGCTCTGCACCTCTATTTGTTGCCTTGCCCTCCCCCTTGGACACTAATGATATCTTTCCTTCCCTTCCCTTCCCACCCCCTCATCTCCACCGTGCCATCTACACCCTCTTCAGCAACAGGAATAAAACTTGTGCACATCCTTCCTGCTCTTCCTGGCCCCCTCTTGGCACCCAAACTCCCCCAGCCTGTCCCCCGCTGCATGCAGACCCCTGCCTCTCCCACCCCGCTCCCTTTGAACATCCCCTGCTTTCCTCTTCTAGACTCATGCCCCTTCCCAGGCGTGCATGCAGCCTTCCCTCCTCGGCGGTGATCAGAAAGTGGGCCAGAAGTCATGGATGGGTTTCAAAACCACTTGGTAAGTCCTGGATCCTTTGAAGCCTAGTAGGAGCTCCCGGAGAGAGTCAGGTCTTTCTATTCTCATTAGGATTATATGCTTTCAGGCCAAACGTAGCACACAGTTACCAGGCTGTCCAGAATGCTTGCCAGAGTCTGGAGTTTTGAAAAAGCAGAGTAAGACTTTAAAAAAAAAAAAAAAAATCCTACACGGAATAGCCCAGAGGCTCTGCTCCTGACAGCTAATGTTACTGTATAGCTTGGCTCTGGCAGGCTTTGCCAGCTTGCTTACCACAGGCTCCTCTTCTCAGCGTGGGAGCCAAATTTGATGGAGACGCTACTGTGACTCGGTTCCTCCTGGCCTGGGGTCTTCACAGTTTGCTCTGGTAGTGACTTTTAGTTGAGGACATGTGCGTGTGTAGCAACAGGGGATTCCTCCTTCTTCTCTGCTCCTTCTTTCCTTCTGACGCCTAACGCCCTGCATTGTACAGATGTGACCCTCCCTCTAGTTTTTGGTGGTGGACTGTGTATGTGCTGCTTTAAGCGGCAGAGTGAATTAGTACGTGTCTCTCCTTGTTCTTGACTTCCACTGACCACTGTGGAAAACTGCAGCCCCTTGATTTCTAGCCCGAGGGGTTTACTTGGATATTGCTATGAAGGTCAAAACAATAAAATGAGAAAAGGAAAGCTGGAGAAGAAGAGCCCGGCTCCCTGGGGCAATCCTGGAGGAGGTCAAGCCAGGTTTGTCTGTAAACTATAAGCTCTTTTAGTCAGGCTGGGACAGCACACCTGTCCCTCCCACTGCCCTACGTGCTCATCTGCATCGATTGGCTCCGTGATTTCATGTTAGGAGGCGGCCAGGCACCTTGGGAAGAGCCCGGCCTTCCTCATCCAGCCTGGCTTGCAGCATGGAAAAGTCTCCAGCAACCGTTCCACTGCCGGCAAGGGGGCGGTGGTGCAGGCGTGTGTACTTTGGAGAGGGAGAAGCATGGTGCCTCAGGGGCTGAGGAACGTGCCCAGGGCACAGACGCCCGCCTCCTCCATGAGCAGCACCAGGAGTGGGCACGTTGTGCACGCAACTGCCGAAGCTGCTGCTGGGCGCAGGGCGGGATCACACCCAAACCTCTTTGTTTTTGCAACACAAAGGTGGAGACAGTGTCAGGGAAGGGGAAGTCCTACTCGTTCTTCCCTGCCGGTGAGGCGTCCTGCAGCCACATCGCTGCGTGTCTGGGGCTCCCAGCAGTGGCAGCACTGCCGGCCAGCTTTTCAGCACCTCTTCCACTGCCCCTCGTGGGGGTGGGATTCACTATTGTCCTCAGTGGGAGTTGAGCACCATTAAAAATCCAGCTATTTCAGGCTAAGATGGCCTTTATTATTGTCAGTCTCACAGTGGAATTGAGACATGTGGGGGTGTTTTTTTTAAAACAACATTTCTATACTAGGAAGCGTAGCCACTGTTACACCAGCATTGAAGTACTATTGCTAACTCATCCCATCTGCCAAAGCGGCATGGACAGCATTGGCCACAACACGCCTCTGCAAAGCCCAATGAGTGAGGTTTGTAAGGCTGGCTACCCTGGGCCTGATCCTGCCTCCATCTCAGTGCGGTCTTGTAGGGTTGGGGATGTGCGCTCAGCCCTGGGGGACCACCAGGCTCCTCTGACCTCTTGTCAGGCCCCAGCAACCAGTAATCAGAGCACAAAGTGCTCGGGAGCACTGCAATGCAAGAGGGAGGCTTTTTCTGAGTGTACCGAACACGCCTGAGTTTCCCACCTAGCTGAAGTGAGCAGTAAGGGCAGATTGGGGAATGGAGGGGGCAGGCTGTGAGAGCAGCTCGGGGGCTGTGGAGGGAAGGCAACAGAGCCTGGACGTCTGGGAGGATGCAGGGAGGGGACACTCAGAGCAGGGCTTTGCTCTTGCTGCTGGAGGTGTCGGCAACGGTTCTGGTCCCAGCCTCTGGAAACGGGCAAAACCCTCCTGGCAAGTGAACTCCATGTTAAACAGAGGCACGAATGAGCACTTGCAATCGGTTGAGTGGTGTGTGTGAAAACTGCCAGGCAAATGCTAACTTGCCCTCCTCTGCCAGGCAGTTAGAGTGTACATCATCATGATCCTTTGCAAACAGGGGTGCAGCAGGATCGTGGGCAAAGTGCTCAGATCTAAGGGTTGATGCCAAACTCGGCAGATAAGCATCTGAATGAGGAATCATCCAGATGAGGAACTGTGCAATGGGAGAGCAGAAGAGGAGGAAGGAGACAACATGCTCTGTGGATGCCCGTCCAGAAAAGCCTGCTTCACTGTTGAGTCTAGGAGCAAAAACTTGGTGTGTTTGATACAGGAACTGCTTGGATATGAGGAAAAAAAATTTCTGCCCTCTCTGCAAAGGTCATGGAGCGATGCCTCCAGCTGTAAACCCTGTGCTGACTCTGGCTGGGATGGGGCAGGGAAGTGTGAGCAGCTGAGAGCAGCTAGCCTGGGAGAACAGAGGAGCCAAGGCTTGCTCCTGGCTCTCGGCGCAGTTCAGAAGACCTTTCTCCCCTTCCCACCCCCACACCCACCTCCTTTCTCCGATGAGCAGAGCAGTGGGAATGGGCTTAAAGCCTGTGTCAGCCCTGCCTTGATCTCCATGTGCACTCCACATCTCTTCTGACTTTGTCAACACAGCAGGCCAGACGCTGTCTCTGGCGACAGGGCTGCCTCCTGGGCAGCTGAGCAGAATGGAGTGGAGGTGAGAAATTCCCTCCGGAAGAGATAAGCAGAGCTCTCCCTCATGTTCCTTCCCCTGCTCGTCCCCTCCTGCAGGTGCTAATGCAAGGCAGGGAAGAGCTCTGGGGACAAAGTGAGGGGGATGCTGGGGAAAGATGGAAGGAAGAAAGGAAGAAATGAAGGAAGAAAGGAAGGAAGGAAGGAAGGAAGGCAGGCAGAGAGGAGCAGAGCCTGCTTTTCTCAGTGTGGTGGAGGTTGCATTTGACTTGAGGCCATAGCTTGGCACTGATGAGGGAATTTAGCTCTTCAGCTAGTCAGAGGGCTCTGACCATATGCATCAAGGCATGACAGGATTTCAGCACCTCGCTTTAGGCATTCACTATGTGAACTCCCTTTGTCCTGGCCCCGCAGTGCCTGGTCACACTTCCTTCTACTGCAAAGGTTCCCCTGTGGTCAAATCAGGACAGAGAATGAGATGGGGTCTCTGCAAACACCTTTTCACAGTAGGTATATGCTGGCGTGATGGTGAGGCTGCCTTTGAGGCCATTCCTTGAGAGTCTTGCTCCTTGCCTGGAGCAACTACTGCATGCAGTCCATCGCTCCTGTATGTGATCCAAGTCCTCCTCATAACAACACGACAGAGGCGCCAGTCAGGGATTGTGGGCTCAAGCTCCAGCGCTTTCAACACTTACAGTCCTGGTTTCAGCACTTGGAAACGCTGGTCAAGAGGGCATGCAAGGACTTTCGTCAGTATGGCCTTTTAACAGCCCAAAAGAAGGAAAATGCTGGCTGCTGTGAGCAGGGGAGCAGAATTTCAAAGGGCAGCTCTCTGTGTGGGTCCAAATCAGCGCTGCTCCACCATGTTACCAGGCCCGACCTTCAGTGAGCCAACGTGACCCAGCAGTGTCCTGCGAACGCCAGCGATGGGGCAAGTGCGAGGTGTCCCCAGCTGGGGTGGGCGGGGTCCGGGAGCCTGGCGGGGGGGAGATCATTCCTCGTTGCCCCTACGGGACGTTACCCACGTCACGAAGGACGTCAGCTCCAAAACCGCTGATAGGAGCAGGGATATTTCTGCGTGGAGGAGTGCGCAGGGGGGAGATCTGGAAGAATATACAGACTCAGCACCCTTCCTCCCCCCAGCCCTCCATCTGGGACCCTGCACTGGGCCTGCCTGCAGGGAACTGGCTTTACAGCCCTTATTAAGTGGAGGTGATAGAAACACGGTGGAAAAGGACAGGAGGGGATGGTGTGGGGCTGTGGCCTTCCAGAGTGGTGGGAGAGTGGGTAAGCTGCTTGGAGACAAGTCCACCTGAAGGCAAAGCCCTCCCGTGTAGCTGGGAGTGCTGGTTTGACCTGTGAAGACCTCACCTACCTCTGTGGCTTATCTGGGGCTTCTGAAATGGTTGCATCTTTCCTAGAGGAGCGCAGGAGGGGGACAGTATTTGTCACACTCAGTGTTAATGGTGCTAGTGACAATAATAAAACCATAGTTAAGCATGGACTCAATCCCATTTTAAACGCCCCCAAGGTCCTGGCTTACATGGACTAGCCATGTAGTTAAAGACTTCTCCCCTACCAGCTAATTGATCTTTACTGGACCCTTGGGCAATCTCTCATAGGTGTTATTTTAACTATGCAAACCCAAACGATCCCTATTGCATGCCACCTGAGGTCACTGAAATTGCAGCAGGGATGTCTTTGTGTGCTGTGTCCCCTCAGGGCAAATGGCCAGCTTGAGATTGCCCACCATGAAAAGTGCCATCTTTCTAACTCCATCAAAGGGGAGTGAGCATGATGTTCAAGGCTTGCCTTTGGTCTTGGCGTAGCTGCCTCTACTTTGCAGGCAAATATAGCCACACAGGCCTCCGAGTGCTTTCTAATGAGGCCGATTCCTTCAGGGGTGAAAGAAGACTGGGTGCCTTCCAAGCCAACATGCTAATGGGAGTAAGCATATGGCGTATGCGTGTAAATTATAACCCAGCTATGTGCTAACATGCCAGCACCTTTCTGGCCCTGTTTTCTGGACTCTCCCTGCTGCCCCAGGGGTGAAGACCTCCATTCATCCTGAAGGCCACCCAGCTCTCCAACAGAGAAACACTGAATTTTTAAGTGATGGATTTAAAGCTATCGAAGGGAAGCGGGATTAGCAGGGCGAGAGACCTTTCAACCACTTATCTGTGCCTGCCTGCGATGCTGTGAATCACTGGCACTCCCCAGGCACTTCCCTCCGTGCCCCGTCCAGAGACCCCTGTCCTGCCCCGCAGGGACCTCTCTGCTGCTTTCCCTGCATCGGCCCTGGCCTCTGCTTCCCAGCCACCAACCATGGCCAGCCAGGAGTGAGCCGCAGCACACGCAGTTTTGCCTCTCCAACCCACACCGGTGCTCAAGGACGCCCTTCTCTCAGACTGGACCCCTCTCCCCTGCCTGCAAGCCCTACAGCTGGAGGCTGTCATTTCTGCCCTGGCGGTCATTGTGCCGGGGGAGCGAGGGGGCACGGGAGCCCGGCACACAAAGGGCACGTTTCCCTCCCAAAGCCTCCTCTGGTCCCTTGGCCCTGGCCCCGAGGGCTCCAGACCCCGCTGGTCGCAGGCAGCCCTGCCGAGGACCTCTGCCTTCCCCTGCTCTTCCCTGCCGGGACTCTGCCCCCCCACCTCTCTGCCCTCCACCCCGTGCTATCCCAATTCCTTGGCCTCTTGCAGAGCCCAGCAAGGTGGCAGCTCTGCCAGTGGTGCCATGTTTTTTGGAGCCTGAGCCGAGAGTCAGGCCTCCAATGGGAGAGAGACTCTGCTACGCCTCCTCTCCCATCACAGCATTGCCGG
>NW_009234229.1:0-285 GCF_000690835.1 Fulmarus glacialis | reverse complement strand
CCCATCACAGCAGTGCCGGAGAGAGCAGAAGCTAATTTCGAAAGCGATGGCATTGCTTGGGTCTGAGGAAAAGGGTTTTGCAGCTGGGATGGCCCCCAGCAAGACAGGGAAGGGGGTGCCTTGCCAGAGGTGTACCCCGTCAGCCATTTGTCAATGCTGCCGTTTCGCTCCCTGAGTGTAAAGCTCCTGACTTGTTTATTTTTCATTAAGCCCCGAGGCTGTTTCTCGTGTGACAACGGGGAGAGAGGACGGGGAAGTGACAGCCTGCCCAGGTTAGGGCACCCG
>NW_009234228.1:0-5412 GCF_000690835.1 Fulmarus glacialis | reverse complement strand
CCCCAGCCACATCCAAAGATCCGCTCCTCACCCAGCACCCGCTGGGACACGTTGGGGTCCAGGAAGTTGAGGGGCTCATCTTCTTCCCCTTCCTTCAGCCAGGCCTGGCCCTTCTGCCGTGCTTGCTTCCTCCACTCCTTGCTCTGCTGCCGTTTCTCCTCTTCCTCCTCCTCATCCTCTGAGTCAGCCAGGATCTCCTCCATGCTGGTCAAAAGGCAGAGAGGATGATGGAAATGGAGTAAGCCCAGGGGTGCAGACCCCAGCCTGCCCCACAGCGCACAGCAACCCCAGTGCTGGAGATGTCCCCATCCCCAGATCCAACGGGGCTGCTCCTTCTTCACCCCGGCCCATCTTTACCTGTCTCCCCTGGGCTGTGCCGGTGGTGCCTCCTCTTCATCCGTATCTGCAGCCGCCTGTCTCAGGGCACGCTGCTTGCGGCTCCGAGCTTCTGCCTTGCGGATATTCACCAGCACCTTGTGGTACTCGTCTGGCAGCAGCCCCTTCACCAGCTCGAAGCTGAAGAGCGCACAGAGAGCGGTCACTGCCCACCTCCTCCCGCACCGCTTCCCAGGGAGCTCCCTCGCTGCCCCAGCGCAGCTCCAGTGTGACCCAGGCTCACCCGAACTTGCGGATGAACTTGGTGAAGAGGTTTCGGAGCTTCATACGGAAGTGGCGTCTCATGTCATCTGAAAGGTTCCCCACGGCCTCCAGCTGCCAGGACAGAGACCCTCAAGACCAAAGCACCCCTGCCCTGGGCACCCAGCCTCCCACCCTTCCCTTGCACAGCCACCTTGTTCACCCTGCTGCCGTCTCCCCCCGCCTGCCCCAGGCAGGACCGTGGGGAGGTCTCCCTGCTTGGCAGGCCCGGTTCACAGGCATTCTCTGGCAGGCCCATGCCAGCATTCAGGAGAGGGACCTCCTCACTGCCTTCTCAGCCACTGAGATCAAAATTGTGCCCCTGGCTCCTGGGCAGAAGTAGGGTGCAGCTGGAGATGCCCCCAGCTGCCCAGGGCAGCCCCAGCTCTGCCCCGCCACCCTCCTCGGGGCACCCCGCACGGGATCTCACCATCGCCTGGACGTGCTTGGCCAGCAGCTTGGTGTCCACCAGCAGCAGTGTGACTTTGAGGAAGCCCAGGGCCGCCTTCACCACGTCCCGCGTGCGGGAGGCCAGCAGCAGGCAGACGTTCTGCAGGAGCTGCTCCACCACACTCAGCTCCATGTGATCTGCAACCGCAGCAGGGCTCAGCCACAGCCGGCCTCCTCCCAGCACCCGCCTTCACCGGAGGGTGCTGCCTCGTCCCCCTGTGCTGCCCCCATCCCCCCTGCTCCCACTCACCCTTGAACTCGAAGAACAGGCGGGTCAGCGCCCGCACCGTGCAGCTGATCATGGTGACCGAGCCTGTGAGCCCCACGTAGACCAGGAGCAGGAACCGCTGCATGGCCTCTGCAGGAGGGGAATGACTCAGGCCCCCACTCGCCCCCTGCCCAGCAGCATCCCTGGCCCGTTTCAGAGGGGTGCCAGGCATGGGTCCGATCCCCCTGGGCCTGGAGCAGCCGTAGGGCTGAGTAAGCAGAGCAGGAACTCACCTTGGGGGGTGGGCCCGAAGCGGATGAAGGCATGCCCCATCTCCACGAGCAGCATGAAGGCGTTCTTGCGGGCACCCACTGACACCTCCTTGGTGCAGAGGATGACCTGGAGGCACACGGGTATGTCACAACCCTGCTGTCCCCTCCACAGCCAGAATCAGCTGGGTCCCCCTGGGGACCGTGCTCACCTCTGGGACCAGGGCGGTGACAAAAGGCTCGTGCTCTGCGGAGAGCTGCTTCACGATATGGAACAGGCACTTCAGCCGGGGCTGGGGAAAGAAACAGCCCAGCACTGGTACACCCAGGGACGCACCCCTGGCTGCCTCCACCCCGTCCCCTCCTGGCAGGGGCCGGGCTTGGCTGCCGCAGCCCTTGCTCTCACCCTTTTGGCTGGGGATGCCGCACTCTTGAGCGAGTCCAGCAGCGCTGCCTGCAGATCCTGCAGGTGGGAGCGGATGAAGGCCTGGCAGGGGGCATGGGGAGCGGCACACACCTCCTCCAGCACGCGGTACGCCTTCTTCTGCATGCTGTGCTCCTTGCTCTGCAGGGACAGCCAACACACCCCCGCAGTCAGGGCAGCCCCTCGCCACGGTGTCTGAAGGGATCCTCACAGCACCCCACACCACCCAGCAGAGACCTGTCCCCTATAGCAGCTGCTCAGCCCCACAGAGCATGGGTCCAAGCTGGCAGCAAGCAGAAGGTGCCCCACTGCACCCCCTGCGCCTGTTGGGGCTGGGGGCCAACTAACCTGGAGGGAAGGCTGGATGGTGCAGTACAGGGAGCCCAGGGACTGCTCATCAGCGTAGGGTGCCATTGCCACCACCAGGTCCAGGATGGAGAGTCTGCAGCAGAGAAGGACATGCAGGTGGGTAACTGCAGCATTACTAACACTGCTCCACCAAGCTGGGACTCTGTCTGCGAGTCTTATCGGATGCATGAGAGTAGCACATCCCACACAGGACAGTATGAGCGCCCTAGTGCAGCTCACCAGGAGGAAGCTGGCAGCTTTACCCATTACCACCAGCCCCTGTGTATTACCTGGCAAACTCGGAGCTCTCGGGACTGGTCAGCTTCTCGCTGGCTTTCTGCAGGAACCCGCACACCATCTGCAAGGCAGGCACACAGAGCAGGATCAGAACTGACTGAAGGGAGCGCTTCTTCAGGAGTTTGCAATCCACCTGGCAAACGGCTTGCCACAGGACTTTATGGAGACCAGAAGCACCAGCGGGTCCAAAAAGAGCTGAGCAAATTCCCAAAGGGCTCACGCATGATGCACCAGGTGTGGCTGCAAGATTAGGAAATCCCAGACTGCTGGCTGGGAAGGGCTCCCTCCCCACGAGGGCAGGGAAGGGCTGCTCTCTGCCCAGCTTCTCTCTTCCTGTCCTCTCCAGTCAGACACCTACCATAGCCCCATCAAACTGGGTCCAGTTGGGAGATGCTGGCCCGAGCCAGCAGAGCCTGCCCCACTGCCCCAGGCTCCCCTCACCTGGGGCTCGGTGATGGTCAGGTAAGCACGGACAGTGTCCAGCACAGAGCGGCGCTGAGCACTGCTGCCCCCGTCCTCCTCAGGCTGGCTGTACACGTTGAATAGGATGGGCAAGAAATTTTTGGCAAAGCGACCCACTTCTGCCCGCTCCACATCTAGGGAGAGGATGACAAAGGGGTGTGGATCAGCATCTCCCTTCTCCAGGTTACCGCAGTGGACAGGGACTTATCACGAGAATCTGTCACAACCTGTCTCGCATCCTTTGTGGATGAGGGTGCGCAAGGCCTGGCACACGGTGGGGCGCAGGTCCGGGCGCTCGCTGATGGCCATGCCCAGGGTGCGGGCCAGTCCCTTGAAGGCCCCCAGCACATCCGTGGGGTGGGTGCAGAAGCCAGGCAGCAGGGTCCAGACCTGGAAGGCAAAGGGAGAGGTGGGAAGCCAGCACTCTTTGCCCGAGTTACCGCTCCCTGGCCTGGCACCGCAGATACGCCACGGCAGGGCTCCCGGTCCGGGCGCTCGCTGATGGCCATGCCCAGGGTGCGGGCCAGTCCCTTGAAGGCCCCCAGCACATCCGTGGGGTGGGTGCAGAAGCCAGGCAGCAGGGTCCAGACCTGGAAGGCAAAGGGAGAGGTGGGAAGCCAGCACTCTTTGCCCGAGTTACCGCTCCCTGGCCTGGCACCGCAGATACGCCACGGCAGGGCTCCCCGGCACTCCTTGTTACCTGCCACTGCCGCCTGGCATATGGCCTCCACGCTCTGCCCAGCCTGGGTAAACTCCACAGCTGCAGAAGAGAAGGGGAAGATGAGCAGAGCAGCAGAGGTGGCAAAGCCCTGCTCCACCCCAGGGGAGGGAAGGGAGGTGGTCCCATGGAGCACCCTGGGGCTCCCAGGAGCCCAGGACCGCACCCGCTGGGACTCCTGCCATGCCACCCTCCTCACCTCTGCTTTTCAGGGCAGCTGCCAAGGGCAAGAAGTAGCTGGTGAAGAAGCTGAGCCGTGCGCCCTGCACGTAGTCCCGCAGCACTGGCAGGAGCCAGCTGCGGGGGAAATCCAGCGTCTCCCTGGGGAGGGAAGGCATGGGTCAGGGGAGCGCAGGGCACTGCTGGCATCAGCCCCTGGGCACGGGGCACCTCCGCCCAGCCCCAAAGCTGGGCACCGGGAGGCTCTGCAGAGCCAAACACCTCCAGCACCGCGTGGAGACTGAACAGGAATGTAACAAAACAGCTGCAAAATTGCCACCATCAAGGACAGACTGGCAGCTGGTCATCTCCCAGTACAAGAACTGGGGAGAAACGAAGCCGAAGAAAGCAAAGGGATAGCACTCCGCTAAGGGTGCTGGGAGCACTGGTCAGAGGTCAGAGAAGGTGCAAATGAGAAAGGTGCAAGAGAAAAAGGGGTTCTCAGCTGGAGACCGGTGTCCTCCGCTGCTGGGAGTGGGCGCAGAACCCGCTACTCCACAGCTGTACTCACTCCTTGCCGTCGATCTCCAGGGGCACGGCTTCCAGCAGCACCTCGGGGCCCATGGCACCCACAGCAGCCCCCACTGCCTGGTCCACTTCAGCGGTGTAGGGGAAGTGTGGGGAGAGACGTAGGTCACACAGGGACCGGAGACACTGCGGGGACAGAGCAGGATGGTCACAGAGGAGCCATGGAGGCAGGTCCAGCATGTGTCACTTGCTATTCCTGCCCAGGGATGCCAGCTGCCCTGCATGTCCCCACGCCGAGTTCCAGAGCTGCCCAGACCTTGCCCACGCACAGGGCACTGGGACGGCCCCGCTTAGCAGCTGGAGAGGGCAACGCAGGCCAGGCAGCAGCATGGCTACCCCATGCCTCCATGGATCAGCCTGACACCCTCTCAGCCTGGCTCACCTTCCTCATGATGGGGTGGCACTGCTTCCCACACGTCTCAAAGAAGACCTCCAGCACCCGCAGCACCTCGTCCCACGCCGCGTGGAAACGATATGTCAGGCCCTCCTCCACCGATCTGCAGAGGAGAGAGGAGCTGGTCACGCTGGCAGGGACCAACCCAGAGTGTGGGCTGAGCTCAGAGTTCAGCCAGACCCACGGGGACAGCCTCTCCCACACGACCGCTCCTCACCTGAACATCTTGCACAGGTAGGCGGCAGGGGCTGGGGCAGACGCAGAGACGGTGCCCAGGTCATCCATGTGAGGAGCGACACATTCACTCAGGAGGGTCTGCAAAGGACAAACAGGGAAAATAGGGCAGCAGTGGACCTTGGACCCCCCGCCCTGGCAGGTGCAGGGGGGCACCCAGCAAGCCCCAAATCCCTGGGCAGAGCCCTCCGTGAGGACCAGGGCAGCCAAGCAGGGAGAGGCACG
>NW_009234227.1:0-1462 GCF_000690835.1 Fulmarus glacialis | reverse complement strand
GGGGGCAGGCAGGAGCGGGGTCCCAGCTCCGGTCATTCAGTCCCTCTTCCCCGCATTCCGCTGGACTGGAGGACCCTCAGATCCCCTGGCTCACATCCCCTGGGGTCCCAGAGGGACCTGTGCCTCCCCCCGGCAGCAAGTCTGGGGCCATGTCTAACCCCTGTGCCTGGGGATTGTGGCCCCGGTTCAGTGCTGGGGGTCCTCCCAGGACCTGTCTTGCCCGGGATGCTGTGTCCAAGCCCTGGACCCAGATCTGAAGTGTCCAGGTTGCAACGCACTGCATGGCCCGATCGCCAGCTCCTCTCTCTGCCTGCTGTCCCCGGGGCTCTGTTCCTCCTCGCAGTGTCCCCTGTGCGGCTCCTCCTGCCTAAGCATGGCTCACGGGTCTCCTCGTATCTCCTGAGCTCCAGGTCTTGCATAGAGGATTGGGTGTAGCTGTACTGGCTCTGCCCTTCCCTTCGGCTGCTCTTAATCCCCCAGTCCCACTGCCTCCATCGCAGTGGGCCCCTCCGCTGCCTCGGTCTCTCCCTTCGGGTCACACCTCGGTTCAAGCCCCACACGGGAACCTCACGGGAGTCTCGCTGGCTGAGTCCTAATGCCCGAGTACTGCCAAATCCCAGCGCACAGGTTAGAGGGGATGGACACCCAGATGTGAGCAGCTTCTCCCCGGGTGTAAATCAGCATCGTCCCCTGAACAATCCCACCCCAAGATGGGATCTGGGTCACGAGGGATGTGGGAACCCGCTGAGGCTGCTCTCTGCTCCCCTCTGCATGGTCCTAGCTGCAGGCGGAGACGTGTCATATCTCTTCAGGGGTCCAGGGGGCTTCAGGTCACCAGCCTGTGCTTTAGCAAGACCTTCCCAGGTGAGGAGCTGAGTGGCAGCAGGTAACACCTCACAAGAGGGTGTTTTGCCTCTGTGGCCCGTTCTCATCCTGGCAGCGTGCTCACAAAACCTTCCCTGGGTCAGCCGTGCCCTCCTAATTCACCTTGATGTTTCTGTTAAACAAATCGGTGTCCAAATCAATTGTGGGTGGCCTGGGAGAGGGACTCACTCGCTGTCCGTGTCTCCCTGAACGGGGTGAGCATCTCGCTTGAGATCGCATGGCGGGGGCGGCAGGTGGGCTCCATGTGCCGGAAAAACCCAAATCTAAGCAGATCAGTTGCCTTTTCTTTCCGGGGAGGGGGATGGGAGAGACCAGATCTTGCTTGAACAGTCAAAGTAAGTTGCCTTTGCTTTTCCCTGCTCTTCAAGGTCAGCCTAGCTAATGAAAATCAATCTTCCCTCTGCCTCTCTCTGCTGCATGAGCAGATTCTACCTGTGGCCCCTCACCTACTTGAAAGCCTCCGCCGCCGGCGGCCGCCTGGCCTGCTGACCATGTGCAACGCCGGTGGGGAGCTTCCTATTGAAACAGAGTCTTCCTGCGGGCCCGGGCACCGTGACAATATCTGTGTCACTGAGGG
>NW_009234226.1:9592-15564 GCF_000690835.1 Fulmarus glacialis | reverse complement strand
CACTGTGGGGGAGTGAGCGAACGGCTGTGTTCGCTCTTATTAAAAGTAAATGGCCAGTGTTCCAGCAGGGGAAGAAAAGCTTACTGGGATGGGAGGGGGCAGTGGGGCCGCGCCTGGAGGAGACGAAAGCAGCCTTCCGAATACCATTTCAAAAAACAGAAATGGGGGAAGAGGGATAACAAGGCGACAGCATTTGCTGCCAACAGAGAACCATGTATTATAACCATAAGCAAGGCTCGGCAGGGCTGGGAGGAACTCCAGAAGCTTCTAACTAAACCCAGAAACCAAACCACAATGACGGAGAAAGTTCAGCGCACACAAATGCCAAAGCAAGCGATTTCAGAAGAAATTGGGCAAGCCTCTCGCTCTGAATTAGAAGTTGGCTCGCAGGGGTCAGCAGTGGGCATGGGCAATGACTGTTCAAGCATTGCATGTAAAAGACCTGCACCATAGGTCAGTGTGAAAAATATGTCATTGTATAACCTGGTCACACATCACAGTCCCTGCCCGCTTGCCCACTCTGAAGCAGGACCTAAAGAAACATTGTAAGACGGACCATGCTGAGTCAAGATCAAAAGTTCTCCAAAGGCAGCATGGAAGAACAGAAACAGGATCAAAGGCTGAGCTGGGTGGGGGACTTTTTTTGTGAAGGGAGATTGAGGAGTATAATATTATTTCATTTGCACCAGGGCAGCAGAGGGCTACAAAACAATGGTTCCCTTTAGTAACAACTGGCCGATGCTTACGGTTTATTTGTGCTGTGCAAGTTGAAAAGAAAGATGTAAAGGTGCTTTTAAAAATAGTTGCAAGGGAAGTTTGTGCTTTGCCACCGGTCTGCCTCGCAGTACTGTTCCCTGCTGGATGCGATCTGCTGATAAGCTCATACCTGGCCTGAACTCGGCTCTGTGTGCCAAGCCACCCGTAGCAGTGTACCTGCTCTGTCTGGATTGCCGAGACCCACTTTTGCAGAGGCTGGAGGCAACTGCCTTGTGGGCAACGTCCAGCCCTGGGCAGCAGCTGGCAAAGCCCAGCCTGTGCACTGAAAGCCTGCTCAGCATCAGCGTCCGGCTGTCACGGAGTGGGGACCACACGGCGGGGATGAATGCGGTCCCTGGCAGGGCGTGGTGACATCAAGACCCATGCAGTAAGAAATGGAAGGGGGGGTGCGTGTAAATAATTTGCTAGCATCACCTAAATGCTACCAGGCCTTTGTTTATTTTTATGAAGTCAGTAAAGAACCACGCAGATTCTGAGACTGGAGTTTGGGGACTAGAGGCTGGGAGGTGACACAGAGCAAAGGCATCCAACCCCTCCGTGCGGGAAGGCAGCCGCCTGGGAGCGGAAGGCTGCCTTCCAAGTTTCCAACTTTTCCTGCATACAGAAAGCTTTGCGGAGAAATAAGAGAGGGAGAAATGCCACATATCTACAGGTGGCTGCCCCAGAGCGGTGGGAGCTTCACCACACGCTCCGTGGAGGGACCAGGGAGGGGAGATCGTTTGCTGGATGATGCCCCTCACGTATTTCAAGCAGGGTTTCTCGCTGCCCCCAGCCACCAGTGCTGCGCTGGGGCCCTGGGTCCGTGGAGAGGTAGGCTTTTGGCTGAGAAACAAAAGCGAAGCCTGGACTAATTGGCATCAAAGAAGAGCGAATCATGCTCCTCACGAGAGCAGAGACGTTGGGCCTGGTGTCTGGGCTGCCTTACAGTCCAGGTAATGAGCGCTAGTGGGATGCCGTGATGCCCTGCTCCATGGCACAGTTTCCTCGACGTTGCCAAGCCCAGGCAGTCTTGGAGATCAACAGCAGGGCGCTTCCTCCTTACAAATCCTTTGCTTTCGGTAAGGGGATAAGAGGTGTTGCACACACGTGAGACATTGATTGCTGGCTACTGGAGTTGTGAGAAGAGGAAGGCTACTGCTCCTATTTGTTCCTACTTTTTTTTTCTTTAAGACTCGCTCCACAGATCGTGTGGTTATAGGAGAATCTCGTTTTTCAGTTAAGAAAAGCATGATTTTCCTGCTAGCCAGTGCAGAGAAAAACATGAAGACTGGAGCGTGAGCCAAAGATTAAAGAGTCAAAAGGCAGACATACAGAATTCAACATTATTGGTTTTAATTTTTTAAATTATGTTCTTTAGGTGACTGACAATATTTTGGAACCCGGCTCTCAAACGTTTGGGGTTAGCTCTCCTGGAAAGGAGAGGACATTGCCCTCTAGTGCCACTTGGGAAATGCCAAGATCCCAGCCCACAGCTCTGCAGGGGAGGTGTTACTTGGCAAGTACCTAGAACTTAATCAGAAGTCTGGGACCACCTTCGGGGGGGGCAGGGAGAAAAGCAGATCAGTTTTTCTCTTTCAGCTCTGCTGCGTGTGGCTGGTCCAGCTGGATAATAGGTCCAGCAGTAACTCCTCGCAGCAGGAAACTCTCCCCTTAAATGGCTACCTGATGTCCAGTGTGAAATGAGAGTTCAGCCAATGGTACAGGCGCTTCTTAGTGGACAAGCATCCACACAATGTAATTTCTGCAGTAACTGGTGTCTTCGTGTCTGCCATGACCATTCTCCCTGCCAGCCCAGCAGAGAGGACTGAAATTACCTGGAAATAAATTTCTCCATCAAAGTGTCCTTCTAACTGAGGCTTTGCACTGCCCTGCTATAACAGCTCATGCACAACCTGTGCCGCTTTGTTTCTTGCTGTAGTTTATCTGTGGATGGACAATTGCTATCTGCAGGCCTACAGAGTGAGCATGGTTAGACATATTAAATAAAATTTAAAAAAAAGTCTTCTGACTCCAAAATTCACTGCCTTTCAGTTTGTGTACATCTAGCTGAGAAATTGTACCCACTAATTGTTACTAAAGTTTGCAGTTGGTTGACCCACCAGTGCAGTGCCTGGATGCTGGGTGGAGTTGTGCAGCTCCTTCCAAGTTCAGATGTGTTCATCCGGCTCAAAGATGACCAGTCTGTCACCTCTAATATCGTTGATGGATCAAAACACCACAGGTTCAAGCTGTGGTGGATATGACAGTGTCTGTTGCAAATGCAGCTGTTCCAAAATGCAAACCAGAATTTCCAAGTGCCACTGAAATGGTGAAGACGCATTGAGGAGCAGGTGTGGGGGTGGCGGATGGCAAAGGCTCTTTTGGTGAAACTGTTCAAAAGAGCAAGTCTGCTGACGAAGGGAGGGTCCTACGGTCACCACCAACAGTATAAGCAGAATGAAAAGCAGCAGCAGCAAAAGCCGGTAATGCACCAAAAGCTAAGTGTCCAGGCTAAATCAGGCCAATAAAAACAGCTGTGCTGAATGAATGGTGAATGAACATGCCAATCTAAGCCACGTTTCCTGAAGCAGTTGAACCCTCAGCCACAAAGCTAGTCCCAGGAAGAAGGGCTGCTGCAATGACAGTGCTATTGAGGGGGATAGCTCCACCTCACAGCTGAGCTGTATATGGTTATGGCCAGTTTGCATTTGTGAAGTGCATTCTTTTCCATCTCTCTTTAGTACCGGAAAAAGCAAAAAATAGGTGTTTCTGTGCATGTGTGCACCAGTGAGCACATGTACTAGACTATGAAGAGCGTGCATGTTCGCGTGTGTGTGTGCTGACTTAAGGAATTGTGCATGAGAACAAGTGCTAGTGAACATGGGAACAAGACACTGAGTGGCCGTGACGCGGCTGCATGTGAGCATCGTAGACTGCAGAAGGAACGGCGTGCGCTGGGACGGGGTGCGGATTACGCAAGGGCGGGTAGGGCTGCGCCAGTGCTGGCTTATGCAAGCCGTGGGGAGTGTGGGTCTGTGCCGGCGGGCGGGCGGAGGAGCAGCAGTGCGCACACAAGTGCCCGTGCGTGTGGGAAGGGAGCGAGCGCCAGCGCGGGGCAGCGCGCGGGGCACCGTGGTGCTGGAGGGGAGATGCGGGAAGGCTTTTTCCTGGCTGTTTATACAACACGGTTTGGCTCAACAAAGAGTTAATGTGGTAAAGAAGAGTCTAGAAGGGCTCCTGCCAGCTATAAGCAGAGCGATCAGCATACACAGGATGTGGCAAGCAGCTAAAGACGTCCCGTTATTAACTTCACTTTTATTTCAAGGGGATTCACTTCTCTGTTCTGTTTCCCATTTGGGAAGTGAAACTTAAGATCATGGTACCATTAAAAAAAAAAATTGGTCACAGCTCATTTGTTTTTCTACTTTATTCTTTCTTTTCTTTTAAAAAGTTACTTTGCTTTTCCTTGAATGGAATTTATTGAAATTGCTGGTAACACATTAAGTCTTTACTCTCTGTTTCTCTCCCGAGGAATTATCTCATTTGCTCTCATTTGAAACTGTTGACTCTGAGGGGAGTGTTTACACCTCACGGCGTGCTCACAGTGTGGTGCAACCCGGAGCGGAGGGAACAACGCGGGTTCCTCCTAAGCACAGCCAGAGCCGGCCTGTGCACTGCTCACAAGGTGCTTTATAAACATTTATTCATTCTTGCACACACGCTCCCTTCCCTTCCCCCATCAGGTGAGGAAATATTATTGTCACCATTTCACAGATGGAAGAAGTGAATGCAGATAGGTTTGGTGACTCACCCGCAGCCGCTGAGGCAGATCTAGAGCTGAGGTGTTAAGCTCCCAGCCACCCAATTTAACCCAGCAGGTCACGTTCCCACCCAGGGCTGACAATATAGGTAGTGCCAGCTCCATCTACCTGCCACCCACTTGTCCTGTGAAGCAGTAACGCTCATCTCCACGTTTGCAGAATGAGATCAGATTGCTGTGGCTTACTCCATGCGATGGTGTCATCAGAGCGCGATGTATTATTATGGTATCATGATGTTATTCTGCCTGAAACTAACGCAAGGCCACGCACAGAACAGAGGTAAGCAGTTGAAAATAAGCGACCGTGTGCTCCTCAACCACATCACACACACACACCCTGTACCAGGGTGTTGGTTGATCCCACCGCACTGCAAGGATCTGCAAACGATCTGCGTGCTGGGCAGGGTCCCCCCACCTTCTCTCTTGGGGCCTGGGTTCATTTCTGCCTCATATAGTCCCAGTGCAAATGACTGAGGTAGGAAAGATGGCTCCGCGAAGCAGTGGAAGGAAAATGTTTGCCTCTCCAGTGGAAATGGCTCTCAAAGCACACGGTCAGTAGAGAAAGATCATGGCCCCAGTTCGCTGGTGAGGCTGGTTGTTTTTGAGTGCTGAGCACTTACTGGAAACCAAGCCTCCTGAAGGTGGTTCAATACAAGCACTCGGGAAACCGAGCCTTCAGTGTCTCATCACAGCTGAACATGCAGGGCCACATGTTGCCACTGTTTGCTTCTGCTTTGCTATTTAAAATCCTCGCTGATATTGTTATCCTCTCCCACACAGAATCAAGAACAACAACAACAATAAAAAACCCCTGCTCCTTATCATTTTCGTTTGCTTTTCACACTGTTTACACGGGGCATGATTTCACTCATGTCCGACTCATCGCAGACGACTCAGATTAGTCAGTTCCACTTTCCGAGACGGGCCCGTCTGGCCGGCTGCTGCTCAGGCCCCGCAGGATGCTGCTGCAACCAGCCTCACGCTACCGGAGGGGAGGGTAGCTTTCCCTGTACGAATCTTAACTGTCATTTTTAAATAAAACACTTGGTATTTTCTTCTTTTGAAGATAACCTTTGTAATAGGTCATTCCAATGAAGCTGGTGTTGCTTTTTGCCTTGGCAGGTGCAAAACTTGTTTCCATTGCCACAATGAAGTTTGCAGAAAGATTCTCCTTGATTCCTGCGGGCTTTGGACCTGTCTCTCAGGGGCTGTTACTGCACCTCTTGAGAGCAACGGCAAAACGCCCACTGATTTCCAGGTGTGAGAGATTAGGGACTGAGAAGTACTTGGGAGTGGGAAGGGAATGCATTTGAGCGCCTGGACTGTTCACAGGCCTCCCTACACCTCTTCCTGCCGTGGTGTGTGGTTTTGGGGCGCGCTGGGACTTTACAGGTGT
>NW_009234226.1:2411-9561 GCF_000690835.1 Fulmarus glacialis | reverse complement strand
AATGGAGAGGCGGAAAAGTCTTGAGCGTCTAGAAGGAAGATGGCTCGCTCTTCTTCCTCTGGCCCTCCTTTAGGGACTAAGTGCCACCCAAACTGTGCCAGAGACCTGGGTTGTAGAGAGTCACAACAACACCTTTCCAGGCAGTTGTCTCTGGAGTTGAGGTTTCCTTTCCTTACTGAGGGTTAAACGGCCGTTTTCAGGACGTGGAGGAAGGCAGGGTGGCCAGCGCTGTGACCGGTGGCAGGAGAGCGTGGGCTGGTGTGTGGAAGAGCTTCGAGTCAGCACCTTTCGTCCACAGAAACAGAAGACGCTCTGTTGTTGAACTGGCAGAGAGTTAATCTCGTAGTTAAAATATTACTGGGCTCTACCTGCTCTTACCCTTCCACAGTGCAAGGGGCAAGGGGCTTAGTAGGTCAACTGGCTAGTACCCGACAGCAACTAAAGGGACCCGGTCAAGGCCCAGAATTTGACCTGTGCCTCCTTGGTTACATCCTTTTCCACAGTTCATGTCATTCTTTTATAGCCCTTGTTCATGCTTCAGTGTGTTTTGTGCTAAACAGAACAAAGTGAAAACCCTGCAGAGAAGAAAGCCCAGGCCAAAGCTGGGGATGTTCAGTGCCGGCTTCGTCAGCTCTCCCGCAGCAACACGGGGGTGCACAGGGGGCTCGTGAGGGCGGCCTCGGCATCACGGCTGGTAAATGGAAGTCGAGTCCTTAGAACAGTGCAAAACACAGTGCCTAAATTTCAGGAGTCCCCGATGGGGAAGACAGCTGTGCCAGCTGTGAAAGACAAATAAAACGACTAGTTGAGAAGGAGTCACAAATTCAGGGCAAACGCCCAGGCAATACCCCGCCTTCTTCTTGTAAGAGGCATGTAGCCAACACCCCGTGGCACTAGTAATCAGAGCGCTGGGTAGCATGGGGCTTGTTTGCTGCTGGCATTGCCACTGTGCCTACCCGAGCCACAGATCTCTGCTCCCAGACCTAAGTCACCAAGACGGCAAGTTACAGTTCTGCTGGCCGAAAGCCTTCTAAATGGGAACAGGGCGCAATCCTCGCTATCTCTACAGGTTCCAGCTCGGCGATGTGTGCTACACCCATTCATCTAAATGCAGAATTAGCTCTGAAACTAATGATAAGGCTTTAAATGCCGTCACACAGATAATTTATTTCCCCACTGTCCCAAAGTGCTTCCCAGGTGCTGAAAAGCTTAGCTGCCAAAATCTCCCTAGCCTCTGCTGACAACCCCAGCGACGCAGCTCTGCATTGCATCATCTTTCCTATTCGTGCAGGCCCCGAGTGCTTTCAACCATTAACATGCTCAGCCTCAGAGCCCCCAGCAGTGGTGGGGGGGCTGCTCTCCCCCTGACACTGCCGAGGAGACCCGAGGCCCAGCGAGGAGAAGTGACTTCTCCCTGCTCACAGGGGAAGCGGGTGCTGGAGCACCACCACCAGCTGATGCCTGCCGTCTTCCATGCGTGTCTTCCCTCCTCAGAGCAACGTGCTTCGCCTTGATGTCAGTGGAGTTACACAAGTGCAAGCGAGGCGTGAGCTCACACTACAACACGTTGGTTGTGCTGCAGGCACAAGGTCATCCCACCCTTGGGAAGGAGGGGGAGGACACGGGTGTATATACGCACAGATGAGCACACCTCGGTGCCTGTGTATAAACACACATGTACACACGGAGCTTCCATTTGGAGATGTGCCCTGCGTGGCACGTGTCTGTTCAGGCAGAAAAACATCACTGCCCCAGTTCCTCCAGCAGAATCGTTTTTGTTTTTCTCTCTCGGGTTCTGGAGTTACTTCTGGTTTGCAAAAATAGCACCGCTCGAGGCAGCCTTCCTGATAGGTGGAATAGTTTCCCCTTGAGAAGAAACTGGTGGAAATCCCCTCTCTTGAGACATTTTTAACTTTGCCAGAAAACGTACAATGGGAGTGACTGCTTTAACTAGTGAGCCGACTGGGATGAGCTAATGGGTTTTTCCATCTCTGGTGTCTAGTTCCAGGGATTTCCATGAATTTCTGTCAGGACAGAAGAAGGCAACAGATTGCAACTGTGGGATCTGCTGTTTCAGCTCCACTGACACGTCATTCCCTCAGGACACCCAGTGACCTGGTTAATCTAGTTCTTTGCTTCTGACTTCTCCTCGTAAATGATTTATCAACTGGCGTGGATCCCTGTTTGCTTAAGGAGGCGTGTGACGACCTCTAGCAGACCGGCTGCACAAAGCTACAGCCCGCGTTTGGCACCCGGCTGCTGGTCCCAGCTCGTGACCCTTGGCACGGGGAGCAGAAGGACAGGGCTCCAGCGGAGCCCGGTGGCAAGGGCTGATGCAGGGAGCTGTGGGTAATGTTTACATGGCTCTGTGGAGAGCCCTGGTGACTAAGCCGTCAGCTCGTCAGCGAGGGCACTTGCAGGCCTGCCTTGGCCTGTCCTGACCCCCACAATATGGAGGTCCTGACTGGTCAGCCAGCCGCTGTGTTCGCTGTATACAGACTGTGGGGTACGGGTCATGGGAAGCATCAGCTGTGCCAGAGCCAGCCTTCGGGTCCGTGTGCTCCAGAGAAAAAAAACCGTGAACGTCCACTACCTTGTCCATCCTCACAAAGTAGCATCGGTGGCAAAGACACTGGCGTCTGAACCAGACGCAGCTCTGGAGGTCTTCGTCATGCACACACATAGGTCAATACACGTGTCACCACACACGAAACACTGCAGCTAAAAAGAAGATGGTACGGATCTAAACTCAGGCACTCAAGCCAGGGAGGTGAGGGATGATCCTGCAAGCTTTACATCCTGCCTGTGTACGTGAGGCTAAAGGAGTGTGGAAGGAGATCAGAAATCACAGATTGGGCACCCCCCTAAAAAATTGTCTATGGGCAACTCCCTGCCTTACCTCCAGGCCAGTTATTGCTGCTTCCTGCTCTGATTGTTTCAAGTCCGGTTATCTTGAGTTATGCCTGTTCTGGCAAATATGGTGCAGCAGAAGGGAGGTCCTGTTCCCGTCGAGGCTGTATGCATGCCACAGATCACAGAGATTAGCACGGGAGGAATAGCTTAGATGAGCTGCTTGAGGCGGGTATTGGGAAGCTTACAGCAGAGCTGTGTAACTATTAGAAATATAAAACTGTTTAACAAAATCTTCATTTTGGAAGATACAAGGCCATGCTGAATTTCCAGATGGCCGGAGGCTGTTTCATAGGGGCAGCACCCAGCAGAAAGGGAAGCTGAGGTAGCCCACTCCAGCACCGGACGGGACAGCCCCGCTCCCAAGAAGGAGCGGGTGTCACACCACCCAAGGGCCAGACACCGTCAGGGAGGGCTGGCTCAGGCTGCGGCAAGGAACCTGCAGCCACATGTAGGCAGAAGCATGGGGTGTGTTTTCTTCTCGCATAAGGGTGGATCTGGAGCAGCTTTCAGCTTCCTGGGACATAAGAGGTGGTTTTGTTCATAGCCCAAGAGGACGGAAAGTGCAGCTCCTGTTCCCTTTTTTGGGGGCACACCACGAGCTTCCTTTCCTTGCGCCTCAACAGGAACCTCTGTGTTCACGCACCACGTGCTCCCACTCTGCACCTTGTACAGCACACCAACATCACAGAAGGACAGACAGCTGGTGGGATGTGTGAGGAGCAGCCATAGCTACCCTGTGGCTCAAAACCCAAAACCACGTCCCCAGGAACGTATTCAGTCTAGGCTGAGCCCACATGCCCTGTGATAGTCTAGTTGTAGTTGTAGAGCAGAGAGACAGGACAGTGAAAGAAAGGAAGGCTAGTGAGTTATCCCAAAATTATTTCCAACCTTTTAATATGGGTGGACGTATTTTAGGTATAACCTTCCATGTGAATTCCCAAGTAGATTTATATATGGGTAACTCAGCGTTCAGGCTTAGTTTCAAGCCCAGACTCACTGAGAGTTCACACCACCTCTTCTGTACACAGTCTTGCTCTCCAAACAGCAGAGTAGAGCCTGGTCCATGTAGGAACTATGTCCTTAGCAGCCGCACAAGTACTCCTGGCTCAAACCTCTTGGCTTTGCAAACTCAAACACGTTTACTGAGGACAGCACAGATGTAGAGTGATGCAAGTGCAAAGCTCCCCAAAAGCATTCCCCTGTCCCTAGGGCGCTGAAACAAGAGCCGAGTTTTCTCATTGACCTCTTTTGTGGCAGGTGCACGGATTTAGCAACGGCACATTAAAAAGAGCACCCAGAAACTCTTTGGCAGAGCGAGGACTGGAACCTGCATCCTCTCATCTCCAGTCTCCCAGGTTGGGAGAGAGATTGCTTCCAGGTGCCTGGCTTTGTTCTGGTCCTGGCAACACAAGGCCATTTTCTGGTCCATTCTCTGTCTATCCCAAAGGGGTTCTAATTTGCATTTTTGACCACAACCAAACAGATATTTTCATTGAGCTGTTCACCCAGAAACCATTTTATTGAACTGTTCTGGTTTTGGTGTGCTAAAATCACCCAGCTGGCAGAGCAGTTCAGTGCAAGACAGAGAGAAGCCACCTACCTCTCAGTTGGGTCTTACCATAGGAGATCCTACCGGGATGCTCCGATCAAGGCTTCAGCTACCTGCCGTGGAGTCAAGGCATCCTCCTTTCCCACCACTGTTCTGGGAAGACTGGCTCAGAGTTAAGAGGCAGCTGATCCCAGTGTCTTATCCAGGTCCACTGCTGATGAGGTTCACATTAAATCTACTGGCAAGATCTAACAAGATTGCATGCAGAAGGGCACAGTTATGGATGAATAGAAGTTAAGGGAATAATAACCTGCTTTTCTTGGACCTGGTCCAGTATTCACTAAAGGGATTTCCATGAGCATTAGCAGGATTCAAATCAGACCATAAATTTCTTGCAAATTTTCTTCTGCTTTATTAAAGCAGAACACCGCCCCCCCAATTAAAAACTACTTTAAAAGTTTTTTCTTATATATTTATTCTCCTTTCTGCTCCTTCCTGGCACTGGGAAGAGTATATCCCACCTCTGACGAGACCGTGGTCTGACAACGGCCCATAACGTGAGAAGTGCATCCCTGAGCCCCCCAGCTTTGCTGGCCGTGGAGAACAACCGACTCGGCCCTGCTCCACTTCAAGGCTCGTCACTCGTACCGGGCACCGGCACGACAGAATTACACATCAAGAGGACGTTCTTCCTATCTTATTATCACCTCCCCAAACTATCGATTAAAAAATGTCACATTTCTGTACCCTGTGGATGTCACCTGCCATATTTGCACACTTTCTTTGTGTTGCTTCCTGCAAGTCAGCTAGGGAGGAGCATTACAGGTATCGAGGCACTTAAAGATGCCAGCAGAGTGCCTAACCGGATTTCAAAATGGCATTGCTCCTGCTGCATTTTGATTTCAATGCGGGTTGGACAACAAACCCCAGTTCCCATCTTCAGGTACTAAACACCTTTAAAGTCTGGTTGACAGCCTCAGTCCCCTCTTAGACTACAGCACTTAGCTCTCAGGGTGTTGTGAGGATGGAAGAAGTAATGACTATGAGTTCTCAGGAAATATAGAAATGGGGTCAACTAAGTAACTTTTAAGTCAATTAGAAAAACAGTCTATTAACACTTTCTGCTAATAGCCAGCTTTGATAGATTCCCATGATTCCCACTGCCAGCATCTCCATTCACAGGAAGAAATATTTATGACCCTTCTCCCTCGAAAGGCTGGTTTATCTCATTTAAAATAGAGAGAGCATGAAGATACATCTATCAACATTAGGGACATTAACTCTCCCTTTTTGTCCCCATGCTTAAAAAAGAAAAGAAGCATTCAAACCTTAAAGTGGACAGTGATTCACACAGAGTGGCTGTGGATGGGAGCCATTAAATGCCTGGCTGCATTTTTTTATTGAAACAATAAAGCAATTTACCTTACAAATAGCTTTGGCAAAGTGGGCTTTAGGTTCTGTTGAAGTTCACAGCCCTATATCCCTAAAGGTCAAGTATAGCAGCAAAGTCTTTGACCCCTCCGAGCACGGAGGCGGCACTGGCTCTCACCCCAGGAGAGCTGCTGGCGCATCAGGTGAAGCACACACCAAATGTGTGCAAGCGTGAGGCTTAGAGGAGCTACCGCGTCTCTGCTTTGATTTCCACCCAACTTCAGAATTGTCGGGGTCAATTCCCAGGTAACAATTCCTGGTCCATTACAGGCAAGTGCGGAGTCCAGAGGGGGGCAAATCCATAGTCCTCATTTTGAATAAGAAGAGAGAAAAAAACAAATCCAGTTTGTTTTCAACGCAGTTTTGACTGCCCATAGGTTTTGGTCTGAACTACCAAGTGTGAGGCCTGTCTTTATGCCCCGTTTTTGAACGGAAGGCGTCTCTGCGCTTTTCTGCACGTTGGTGTGTGAGCAATAGGGCTGCCATCTAGAGGCCAAAGTGACTTTCCAGCACATTCCCTCGGACAGCAATGGCACTGGCAATAACCTGCTCCTCTTGCTACCTCCTTATAAAGGATTTCTCATTTCTAAATAAAATTGCTGTAGTACAAAGCACTTCTCCATCCACATCTCTCATTCAAGAATTGCATATCCTGCCTTAATCAATCCGTCTTAAGAATGGGCTACATAGATGATGAATGTATCCGCCATAGGGATGAAGGACAATATGAAACATGAGATGTAAAGCAGAGCCTTGCAGAGATATTTGAGGGGCTCTGGGGACTCTAGGCTTCTGGGAGTGGTATTAAATGTGTGGTTTTGAAAGACTTACAGCAGGGAGACTCAAGTATGGGACAGGGCTTTGTGTTGCCTTCCTAGTCACATTAAGCTCTATAGCCACAGAGCGACCGTGATTTTCATCTGCTCATCCCCTTGCTACTCCTCACTACTGCCAGGCTTGGGAACAGTTTGCTCTGGAAATGGCCCAGAACTGCACCTATTTTGGCTCCGAATGTGCTTTTCTCCCATCCCTACAGCAGTCTCATTCCTCTCTGACAACAAGTGGGGGGACCAGGTCTACTGAGACCAGCAGCAAGCTCTGGCTACCCAGGCCTGGACACCGTCCTTCCCAACCTATCCCTGAACTGAATACTGCAAGTCAAACTGATCCAAACTCCCAGCAACTGGCACCAGTCTGAAACTTGTCTTGGTGGTTACAGCCCGTACAGAAAAGTCACATCTCAGCTCATACTCTTTC
>NW_009234226.1:0-2336 GCF_000690835.1 Fulmarus glacialis | reverse complement strand
GGGCGTAGGAGTCATTTAATACTGACAAATGTTAAAAGGAACCAGGCAGAGGACATTCATGGCAACCTATTGCTCTCCACAATGCCCCATGCTAATTTGAGGTGTGTTAAACCCTTCCACCTCCCACACACCTCGAGCAGCCGAGCAGGTTGAAGTGGGGCAGGGAAGTGAGGGTTGCACGGCGATACTCCGACCTCGCAGCCGGAGAGCCCCAATCAAATGCCCTTGCAAAGCACTTCAGTTCTGCTTGCACACTGCCTGCCCTGTGCCCTGCACCCGCTGCATTGCAAAATTCCCCGTTGATGTGACTAAGAGTCATGCTCTGCAGCCTCAGCTTCGGTTTCTACCTCTCACAGCCCTGAAATGGAGACAGGGAAGTGTCAGACGCTTTCTGTTCTCCTTACCTAGGACTCTCTAACCACGGGTGTTTTTGACTCCAAGGGGCTGGAGGGACCTTTCAGTCAATACTGTCGAGTGAGTGGCTAAATAAAAACAGATCTGAACCCAGTCAGCTCTGCTTACATCAAGGAAAGGGGAAGCGGCCGTTGACTCCAGCAAGCGCTAGCGAAGTTCTGCAAGAGGTGGCTAAAAATAGGGCTGCCCCCTACAACGCTTCCGTCCTGCCTTCGACACGCTCGCGGCTTTCACATCCCATCGGCCTCGCTGTTTCCTTGTCACGGGCTTGCCTCACGCCCCAGCGTCACAGAGCAGCCCTTCCTGCCTGCCGACAGCCTCGGGAGCTTTGAAGTGCGGGCAGCGCCCTCCCACCCTGGTGTAAGCGGCCACTTCCCCTGCCCTCTTTATGTGTACTTCAGTTGCAAATGAGAAGTGGGGCAAGCCCCCAGTGACGGTCTTGCCCTAAGAAGACACTAAAAGTCCCAGACGTACTGAAGACTGGAAAAGCTTTCCACAGTGGCGTGTTTTCTCAGTAAGTGAAATGATGGAAAGTGTTTGCTTCAATACCCTGGGATAACATTCCCAAACACTGCCTTTCGATTTTGGTGCTTATTCTTGGAGAACTCATAGCTGAAAATGGCCTGAACCTGCTTCTTGAAGTAAAAAGGAAAACAAGTGAACCCAGGATGCAGAGGAGGGGATGTGAAGGGGAACTCTTCTGTGTGCTCTGAGGCTCAGGGCTGAGATGTCCTTGCCTCTGGAGCCGGGGAGATGGCTGTTAGCAGGCCAGTGATGCTGTGGGTGTTGGATGATGGCACATGGAAGATGGAGGTGCGTTAGCAATGTGCTGTAGGAAGAGCAAGAGCATTACCAGTTCTGCCAGTGCTGTTCATGAGAACACAGCTCAGAGCGGATGGCCATCACTGCTAAGCTAAGGAGAAAGCAATAAAGTGTGTTAACCCAGATGAAACAGAGACTGTTGAAAATGGCCTGTGCTGTTTGCCCAAGGTTTTCCAAATCCTGGGAAAGTAATGCCCATGGGAAGCTGGGCCGCTTGGAAGCTCATTAGCATTTCTGTCTTCCCTGGTTTTCAGTCCAGCAGGTGCTGGGAAAGGCAAGGCAGCACATGCTGGACTCCTGGTAAGGACAAATAGGATCAGGGAAGTCCAAGACCAGGGCTTTGCCACCTTCTCTGGACCACAAGACGATTAACCAACCTACCACCATGTTGTTGCCATGTTGCAGGAGTGTTGCAGGGGTCCAGGCAGTCTGGGAGCTGATCCACTCCTCCAGGAGTTTGGAGTCTGGCTGTTCTGGCCTCAAGCTCTCAAGCAGAGGGATCTGGTCTTAAAAGAGAAACACTTCAGAGCCCCCCAATTCTGCTCCCAGGTGCCAGGGGTGAATCAAGAAAGCCAGCTGAGTCCCCTTACTGTAAAAGGACTGATGATGAGGGAGAGCTGGACCCCTTCACTAGGGGTGGGGGATGCTGTCTTGGCGTAGCCTCTATGGAGCCCTGACGATGGCAGAGGACTGGAGTGTGGAGAGGCTGCCTGGGGGAGTTAGCTTGGTAAGCACCAGAGGCCTCTGGAGCGGACCAGCGAAAGGCACACCTAGGGAGAGAGCCCCCAGCCAGCCCGCAGGACAGCCTCCGGGGAGTGACAGGCCCATTACGAGAGGGCTGCTTCAGGGCACTGGGTGGTAAAACATAGCAGAAAAGCAATCTGCTCAGAAGTCACACCCAGACAGCAAGAAATTTTCTCCAGACCAAGCCAGAAGCTATTTCCTGAAGCCTTTTTGTCACCAGACTCCTTTGGAGGAGTGGCAATGTTCAGCGTATACCTAACGCTGGCTAGAAACAGGGCCATGGCAGGAGAAGGGTGCAGCCCCAGTTCTGGGTAGCTCCTGTGGGTACACGTGTGGGGGGGGGAGGAGGATGCTGG
>NW_009234225.1:0-3799 GCF_000690835.1 Fulmarus glacialis | reverse complement strand
AACTCTGGGTAAGCCTTGCAAGAGATCAGCCCGAGGAAGTTGCAGTTTCTTTGTCAGATTTGTTTACCTCTTTTTTTTTCTTCTTTTTTTTTTCCTGCTCCGGTTGAGGTCACCCGGTTTGAACCTCAGCAACACACGGACCTTCCTCCCTTCCTCCTCCCACCCGTGGCCGCAGCGTGCCCGCCCGGCTCGCTCCCTCGACCTCTCTGACGCTTTCCGCACTCTCAAGAGCAACTGGGGGTTGCATTTCTCGCTAAACTTGTGGTTTGGCTGCCTCAGAAATGCCACCTATAGCCACAAATGAACTTGATGCGATGACTAAGGAGGCAGCCCTGCCTTGCACGGCCCCTGGGCTTTTTTTGCTCTCGAAGGAGCTGGGAGAGGACGGGTGGACGGAGGGACCAGCCTCTCCGTGGACCTGGTAGAGCTGAACATCTCCCTTTACCTGGACCAGACCCCCCAACGTGGCACAAAATGTCCTCCCCGGGAATGGGGGCTCCCTCGTCCCAGGCAGGACTGCTGCCCAGAGCACGGAGAAAGGGGCTTGCAGGGGTCCAGGGCGAGCGGTCGGTTCCTTTCTCCATGGGCTCTGAGATCATGGAGGATGGAGGTGGCCTCTGCCAGCCACGCTGGAGGCTTTTCAGCTCCTCAGCTGCCTTCAGGGCACTGGGGACGGCGATACCTCCTGCGGGAAGGCAGGTGGAGGAGCACGGAGGAGGTGGGAGCATCTCTGGCACTTCCCAACCAGCAGCAGGATCACGGGTGCCTTCTGCACCCCAGCAGCCTGGCTTAGGCAGCCGGGGCAAACAGGGGATGGCACCTCCCATGGAGCCACCGAACGGGAACCACAGGACACGGGGATGGAGGCAGAAGGCGGTCGGGCAGAATACAGCCCCTGGGGCCTGACCAACAGCCTGGGCATTATGCTCCCAGCCCGGGAGCTGCTCCCCACTAGCTCCAGACCATCCCAGACCCAAAAGGGGCTATTTCCAGCTCCACAGAGTTTCCAACTCCGGTGCAGCCTGCAGCCAGCGCAGCAGACCCGTGAAGTGGGACTTGTTTGCCGGGTTTGGTTTGGTTTGGAAGTGGTTTCCAGCAGCCAACACCGAGGATGCCGAGTTGTGTCTGTGCCAGGGGGGTGGCACATAGGCTGCTGCATACACCTAACGCCCAGGAGTGGTTTATTGATTTATTTCTATGTGGTTCCCAGTGTGGGAATGGCCATGAGACTCTGTAGCCCCTGGACTCTGTTCTCCATCGGCTATCTCTGATATCTGTGTGCTTGGGTGCTCACTGGGGCCGGCCCACAGCTATCGACCCATGAGCTCCCTCCCACCCGTCCAGCCTGCACGGGCCTCCCACGGATGCACCCAGATGCTCCCAAAGTCTTTCAGCCATTTTTGGTTCCCCACTGGCTAGGGTCAGAGGTGGGTTCACCTCTCCAGGGTGTTTGCATGGCATTGCTGCGGTGCCTCCGACCCTCCTCTACCCGGTGTGGGAGGACAGGCAGCCGCCCGGCTTCGGGGAGAGTTCGGTCATTTTATTCTCCCCTTCTGCCCGCAGAAACCGCTGTCTCAGGAGAGCTGGAAACCCTTCAAAGTCTTCTGCAAGGCTTCCCGGCTCTGGATTGGCTTTGGTCCTGCTCTGGAGGGAGGTTGCTTTCTTTCCTCTAGGATGGTCCAGAGTGGTTTGTCCTCTTCCGCTGGGAATCCTCAGCACATGGCACTGATGGGGAAGAGGACACCGAGAGGGATGAAGGTTTTCTAGACAAGAGCCAAGCTTGGCTGCTGCCAGCAGCGCTGAGCCACAGACCTGGAGGCCTCCCGAGAGCCCCAAGGACAGGGGTGGAAGGTGTCAGGGTGCAGCATCCCATGGGACTCACGGCTGCGGTGGTGGCCGCCAAGTCCCCGGAGCTCAGAGGCTTTTGCTGTGCCAGCAGAGAGGTCCCTCTCTTGCAAAGATCATCTCTTCTTCTTCCTCCTGGCTGGTGCTGGGTCTCTCGGGTGGGCTCTTACCAGTTTGCCCCACCACAGAGCAAGTCGTGAGCATCGCTGCTCCTGAGTGACCAAAACTGCGTGTGATACAGGCGATAAAAACGTCAGAGGTGGCGGGAGAGGGCTGCCTTCCTTCTGGTGGGACGTCTTCAAGGAGCTCCACGCAAGAGGGGATGTCACAGGAGACTAACTGGAGCTACACGTTTTTCCTCTCCTGGGTGGTTTGGCTCGAGGTCTCACCAGAGGAGAGAGCAAGACCATCCCCTTTATCTGCCGGGGTGGATTAGGGCTCGTCTCCTCCAGCCTGCAGAAACGCAGCTTAATTGCCGAGGTGGGACCAGGAAGAGGAGACTTCTCTGTTTACTCACATAGTTTTAAGGTGAATAACACACACGTAGCCTGGCTCCGGCTTGACTTCGGTGGGGCTGTCAGGGAGCGAGACCTTCCCCTCCCGGCTCACCCAGCCCTGGGTCGTCAGGACAGGGAGAAGAAGCTCTCAAGTGGAAGGACGTGGGGCTTTCAACCCCTTCTGCACCCTCCCAGCTGGGGGCTGGGGGCCACAAAACCCTACTCGCCCGGCACAGCAGCTCTTTTTTCTCTTTTCCTCTCCCTCCCCCTTCGTTTTGGCATACAGGGAGCTGCTCTGATGCCCTCACAAGACAGATTTTCCACCGATAACCGATCCTTGTGGTTGCTCCTGTGACTGACTCCGACTGAGTCATTCCTCCTGCTGGGGCGAAATCCCGGCGGCTCCAACTCCTCCGGCCACCTTGGGAATGGGGATATCCTCGTTCCCTCGTCTCCACCAGCAGCAAATAACCCTCCACTGCTCCTGACCCCTCTCAGGGCTTAGCCCACCCTTGGCCAACCTACCCCCGGGTCTCGGACCACGGTACGGGCACGGGTGAGCAGCTGTGCCCCAGCTGAGCCTCAAACCCCCCGTCGCTGGTGGGGTTTCTTGCTCCTCAACCATCGGCTGGAGCAGATGGCCAGGAGAAAACATAAGAGCTCAGCGAAGAGAAGTTACTTCTACACGCCTTGAGGCACCCAGCGAACTGAGCCGGTGATGCTCGTTGTGTCCTGCGTGGCTTTCTCTTCCAGGAATTGCTTTTTGAAGCCATCCTCAGCCTTCTGCATCACGCTGCCCTGCGGCAAAGGGCTCTGCAGCTTAATCGCATGGAGAAGCATCTCCTTTGGGTTGCTTTGAACCTGCTGGCTGCTGGATGCGTTTGATGGCCCTGGTTTTTACACAACAAGAGGCAGTGAGTAATCAACCCCCTCGTTTAACTTCTCTGGACTCGTCGTGATATTACAGACCTCTTTTCTGCTCCCCCAGCCTGTTTCAGCACCCAGGAGTTTTCACGGAGGTGGGCAGGGGACTGCGGCTGTCCAAGGACGTTTGCCACGGGGAGCTACTGGGGGAAGGACGCTTGTGGCATTTGGGAAGCCCTCCCTTGTTTGCCGGGGCCGCGCGGGGTGCGGGGAGGCTTGTTTGGGAACGTCTCGTGCTCTCCAGCTGCTGGCAATGGGAGGAGGGGATGGCTCCCGATGGTTATTGCCGACGGTAAGCTGGATTAGCGCAGGGAGGTTGGGAAAACCGTCTGGACCCTCTTGCCCGAGCTGGGGCCATATTGCAGCAGGAGCACGAGCAGCTCCTCGCAGCACCCCGGGGCCACAGGCAGGCAATTACCGCCCCGGCGCGCTGGAACGCCTTATTGCCCTCGTAAAAACCTCGTTCCACTCATCGGTCTAACGCGTTTTTTAGCTGCGGCAATTACAGGCTCATAAAGGGACGGCTCGCCACC
>NW_009234224.1:468-1164 GCF_000690835.1 Fulmarus glacialis | reverse complement strand
TCTCCTCCAGCCCGGCCGCCTCCCGCCCCTCTGCCCGCCCGAGCTCTGCAGGCGCTGCGGCAGATCGATTCCTGCGCCCGGGAGCAAATTAGAAAACCAGGTTGATGAAGAAGGCTGCTCGCCCCCCGGGATTAGAGGAAAACCTGTTTGCAGGGCTATGGAGGCATCTTAATCTCGGCAGAGCTTTAACGAAGTTGCAGCTGGCCGAAAGCGCCGAGTTACTCGCCCTGCAGATGAATTTGCTTTGCTGGGAGCGGGCCCAGCATTGGGAGTGCAGCCGGTGGTGCTCGGTCTTGTGTCTCAGGCAGGATTTACTTTGCTAAACTTCTGCCCTAGTTGTAGCAGTATTTCAGTGAAAGAGCGTGGAAAATACTTTCTAAAACACTTCTGGGATTTTTCTCTAATAGTGGTCATAAGCAGCACGTATCATTGATCCGGCCGACCACAGCTTGGCAGAACAGCTCGAGTAACCTAATGCTGAAGCCAAAAAGGGAAAAAAAAAAAAATATAGTGATCGGTATAGAATAGAAATTGTTTACAGTAAGTGAAATTGGGAAATCACCGGAGAATACCTGCAGGCGAGTGCAGTCAGACCTGTCCCAGGCAGAAAAGCAGCACCCCAATGAGTTTGCTTGGCTCTAACACTTGCCAGACTGCTTTGGGTGGGCTACCTCCGGCCCAGCTTGTGAAGGCGCA
>NW_009234224.1:0-225 GCF_000690835.1 Fulmarus glacialis | reverse complement strand
TCGCCGGGCAGATGCTGCCGCCCCCGGGGGAGCCTGGTGCTCCTGGCCCCGCAGATCTCCCTCCGCAGGCAGCGCCGGCAGCGCAGGCAGCGCCAGCACCCCCCGTTCCCGCTGCCCTCGGAGTTGCCATCTTCCGAAACTCCAGTATTACGACAGGCACTGTCAATCCTCTTCGGAAAAAAGCGACACCTTAATTAAATCGATGTCTAGACCCTTAAATAGGAA
>NW_009234223.1:665-930 GCF_000690835.1 Fulmarus glacialis | reverse complement strand
GGGCGCGGCGCCGCCCCGCATCTTTGCGCTCTCGCGTTTCTCCTTGTCCTCACGGCGTTGGGGTCTCGCGTTTCTCCAGGTCTTTGTGTCCTCATGGCGTTGCGCGTCCTCGTGTTTCTCCGTGTCTTTGTGTCCTCATGGCGTTGCACGTCTCCGTGGCGTTGCACGTCTTCGTGTTTCTCCGTGGCGTTGCACGTCTTCGTGGTGTTGCACGTCTTCATGTTTCTCCGTGGCGTTGCACGTCCTCGTGGCGTTGCACGTCTTC
>NW_009234223.1:0-292 GCF_000690835.1 Fulmarus glacialis | reverse complement strand
TTCCTGGCTTTGCACGTCCTCGTGGTGTTGGACGTCTTCACACTTCTCCGTGTCTTTGTGTCCTCGTGGCGTTGCACGTCTTCGTGTTTCTCTGTGTCTTTGTGTCCTCGTGGCGTTGGACGTCTTCATGGCGTTGCACGTCTTCACGCTTCTCCGTGTCTTTGTGTCCTCGTGGCGTGGCGCGCCCTCGTGTCGGCGCGCTCCCGTGTTCCTCTTGCTCGTGGACGCCCTCACGGCGCCGCGTCCTCGCGTCGCTCCGTGTCTTCGCGCCCCCCTCGCGCGTCCTCGTGCC
>NW_009234222.1:0-211 GCF_000690835.1 Fulmarus glacialis | reverse complement strand
TCCTGGGGGGTCCAGGCAGCCCCTGTGCCCAAAGAGGGGGTTCAGCTGCGGTGGCTGGAAGCAGCTCAGCCAGGCCAAGCCCCTGGGCAGCCCAGGGCCAAGGATGGGGCAGGGAGGTCCCACGTCCCGGGCAGGCAAAGGGCCACCCTGCGTGTCCCCAAACCCCGTCCAGGGGCAGGACGGGGCATCTGGATGGGTCGTCTCGGACTCT
>NW_009234221.1:2422-4983 GCF_000690835.1 Fulmarus glacialis | reverse complement strand
GTCCAGGTGGTGTAGCAGGTCGTAGCAGACTTGCTCCTGTCTGTATTCTCTCTTGTACTGGGGAGCCCAGAACTGGACACAGCACTCAGATGTGTCTCACCAGTGAGGAGCAGAGGGGAAGGATCAGTTCTTTTGACCTGCTGTCAATGTTCTGCCTAATGCAGCTAGCTCAGGAGGCTGCTTTCCAGCTGGTCAGTCCCCAGCCTGTACTGGTGCATGGAGTTATTCATCCACAGGTATATCATCTTGCATTTTGTTTTGCAGATCTTCGTTTATCCATTTCCTCAGCCTGTAGAGGTCTCTCTGAATGGGACCTGAGCACGACCTTCTGGCATACCAACCACTCCTCACATGTCCTTTGTCCTCGATGTTCTTCTTGATTTCTATGAAGTATTATACATAATAATAATGTGATTGAAATATGGTACTTTAAGAGAGAAAAAATATATTGAAAGTGTGCAAAAGTTATATAATTTCATAATTATTTGAAGTTATATTAGTAAGTTCTTTCTACAGATAACAAAGAGATAACCGTTAGATTATTTAATTCAGATCACTGACAGATGGTCTGAATTTGGAAAGTTCAGTGGCTTATTTCTATACCTGTTTAGACACCAAATAGCATTATTTCACTTAAGTAATCAAATCATCATCTGATGTTATTTTAAGGGAATAATAGGATTCAGGAAAAATTTCCTCCTCTGTAGAGAATGATTTAGTAGTTATAGAGATTGAAATGTAGGTCTTGTTGTTTAGATGTACAGATTTTATTATTTTCTTATATTTTCAAAGAAGAATATGTATTGGCACTCCTCTCTTAGAAATAATTTTAAAATATTAGAGAAAAAAATAGGTTTTTAAATTTTATAAACTTACAATTTTTTCCACATATGCTGTTGAAATTTTCTGACAGTATGCATATCAGTATACACACTGTGTACGTTACCTAATACAGGTAAGAAAGGTCCATGAATGTAAATACCAATGTCACCTGGAAAAACTATCTTAGTCCACAGTTTGTGATTTGAAACCTCTGTAACCTTGCATACTGCACAGTCATTTACACTTGTGATAAATGAACATAAAATTACTCTTTCATTTTGTAATAGTTCACACTCATTTCACAGAAGTACATGACAACAAGTAGTACAATAGTGTATTAAACTGAGATTAGGATGTAGTTGTAATCATGCCAAATACCTTCTAAAGGAACCATCTTAAAGAGGCACAAAAAGGAGGGACTAACACATTTAAACCAGATTTGATAGTCTTTACACATTGATCTTTTCCCTCTAATGAAATTCTTGAATTGTCTCTTGTACTTGGATAGAGAGTAGACTGCAACCAATTTTTATCAGAAACCTACTGACAGAAACACTTTCCTTCCAGCTTCTGGCTACAAGGTTACGGATGTTTGGGTGGGGTTTTTTTAGATCAACCGCTTTCGAATTCCAGACATATTTTTAGATAAAAAATATATTTTTATAATGCAAAGCAAAATCTTAAGTTAAATAGTTATTGTAATTTAATCGCAGTGGGCAGCTAAGCACCACACAGCTTGTTCACTCTCCCCACAGTGGGATGGAGGAGAGAATCAGGAGGGTAAAAGTGAGAAAACTCATGGGTTGAGATAAAGACAGTTTAATAGGAAAGCAAAAACCATGCACGCAAGCAAAACAAAGCAAGGAATTCATTTACCACTTCCCATTGGCAGGCAGGTGTTCAGCCATCTCCAGGAAAGCAGGGCTCCATCACAAGTAACAGTTACTTGGGAAGACAAACACCATCATTCCAAACATCCCTCCCTTCCTTCTTCTTCCCCCAGCTTTACAGGCTGAGCATGATGTCATATGGTATGGAATATCCCTTTGGTTAGTTGGGGTCAGCTGTCCTAGCTGTGTCCCCTCCCAACTTCTTGTGCAACCCGAGCCTACTTGCTGGTGGGGTGGGGTGAGAAGCAGAAAAGGCCTTGACTCTGTGTAAGCACTGCTCAGCGATAACTAAAACATACCTGTGTTATCAACATTTTTCAGCACAAATCCAAAACATAGCCCCATACTAGCTACTGTGAAGAAAATCAACTCTATCCCAGCCAAAACCAATACAATAGTAAAAATAGAAATATATCTATAGAAAATTAAAACTAGTTTAGGGCCTACTCCTGAAGCCAGGCTGTAGTAGCTTGACCTTGGCTGGATGCCAGGTGCCCACCAAGCTGCTCTATCACTCCACCTCCTCAGCTAGAAGGGGGATAGAAAACATAACAAAAGGCTCGTGGGTCGAGATAAGGACAGGGAGAGATCACTCACCAATTACCGTCACAGGCCAAACAGACTCAACTTGGGGAAATTAGTTTAATTTATTATCAATCAAAGCAGAGTAGGATAATGAGAAATAAAACCAAATCTCAAAACACCTTACCTCCACCCCTCCCTGCTGCCCAGGCTCAACTTCACTCCCAATTTCTCTACCTCCTACCCCCGAGCAGCGCAGGGGGATGGGGAATGGGGGTTGCGGTCAGTCCATCACACATTGTCTCTGCCACTCCTTCCTCCCCACTC
>NW_009234221.1:0-2379 GCF_000690835.1 Fulmarus glacialis | reverse complement strand
TGCTCCCCAGGCTCAACTTCCCTCCCAATTTCTCTACCTCCTACCCCCGAGCAGCGCAGGGGGATGGGGAATGGGGGTTGCGGTCAGTCCATCACAAATTGTCTCTGCCACTCCTTCCTCCCCACTCTCTTCCCCTGCTCCAGCATGGGGTCCCTCCCATGGGAGACAGTCCTCCATGAACTTCTCCAACGTGAGTCCTTCCCATGGGCTGCAGTTCTTCATAAACTGCTCCAGCATGCATCCTTTCCACAGGGTGCAGTCCCTCAGGAACAGACTGCTCCAGCATGGGTCCCCCACAGGGTCACAAGTCCTGCCAGCAAACCTGCTCCAGCGTGGGCTCCTTTCTCCATGGGTCCACAGGTCCTGCCAGGAGCCTGCTCCAGCACGGGCTCTCCAAGGGGTCACAGCCTCCTTCGGGTGTATCCACCTGCTGTGGCGTGGGGTCCTCCATGGGCTGCAGGTGGATATCTGCTCCACCATTAACCTCCATGGGCTGCAGGGGGACAGCCTGCCTCACCATGATCTTCACCATGAGCTGCAGGGGAATCTCTGCTTTGGCCCCTGGAACACCTCCTCCCCCTCCTTCTTCCCTGACCTTGGTGTCTGCAGGGTTGTTTCTCTCACGTATTCTCACTCCTCTCTCTGGCTGCTGTTCCGTGCAGCAGTTTTTTTCCCCCTTCTTAAATACGTTATCACAGAGGCGTTACCACCCTCGCTGATGGGCTCGGCCTTGGCCAGCTGCGGGCCCATCTTGGAGCCGGCTGGCATTGGCTCTATTGGACATGGGGGAAGCTTCTGGCATCTTCTCACGGAAGCCATCCCTGTAGCCCCCCTCTACCAAAAACTTGCCACGCAAACCCAGTATACAGACTTATGTTTAATCAGACATCTTTGGTGTCAGCAAAAACTGTACTAGATTAAAACTTCATGATTGTACCTAAAGACCATATTTGTAGCTTGATGTCTATGATACCTATGCATATTGATTACTTTGTGTGTCAAAATGGGAATTTTAGGGTATTTGCATATAGCTGTCAAGATCTAAGGCAGTGTAAAATCTACTTTATACACAGAGACTGAAAGGATTGAATATTTAATTTATCCACGTGAAGGCTAAGGCTTGATCACAATCAAGACACACAGAAAGAAAGATTTCTGATAGCAGAGGACTGTTTAATTTGCCCCTAGAAGGCATAAAAATTTTTGGTGTCTATAGGGTAAAGGAAGCTCATTCAGATGATGAAACAAGACATGCAATTTTGGCATTATATGTAATTAACCAGTAGGACAATATGCCTTCTGATGTAATAGCTTCTCCAGTTACTAAAAAGTCCCCAAACCCTGGCTGCCTTTTTCTAAGACAAGTGTTCTCAGTCCAACAGAAGTTACAATTTAATGGAGAAATTACTTGGCAATTCACAGTCTTTCCCATTGCGGAGGACATACTGCCAAAGTACTGCTTCATTCCAGTCATCTCTGTCTGGTAAAACATTTCATTGTGCTCCATTACTGACCAGCATAATTCACAGAAGGCGTGTGGGTGCTCTGATAGATACTGCAGGATACACTGGCCCCCAGCTGTTATGACTAGTAAAATGCCCAGCTAGACTAGGTAGCAGGGGCTACGTAATTTAAAAGAGCTGACTTCCTTTGGATTGGTGAATTAAATTAATTTGGGAAAATGGGAAGAATTTCACAGCTGCAAATACATTTTTATCACGGGACTTATTTTTGCTGTCCATCACGAGTCTCAGTCATTTCGTCGCCAGAAGTACTGAATCATTTTCTGCAAAGTGGCACTCCCAGATGTATTATTTACTACAGGAATTGCTTTGGGGAATAATTTTAATAATGGCATGACATGTGGCTAGGGGAATAATATAACCAGATAGGCAGAAAAATTTTATACTCAACAATCCAAAACAGTTGTGACTAATGAATGTTAAATATAAGCAAAAATGGGCCTGATCCTCTGCTACTTGGTAATTATATGTGGCAAAGCAAGCACAAAAGTGCTTTCCAGCTTGGCATGTTTTAGATTTCCAGAGGTTAGAAACTACACAAAACAACAGAGGGTTATGGAATATTGCCCTCTAACATGGAGAACAGGAGGATACACACTGTTCTGAAACACTATTGCATTTCTACCAGAGAATGTTCAAGGATGAAAAAATCTGCTGGCTTTGCAAGCTTCTTGAAAGACTGTTTTTCAAAACTCTTGATGATATTTTCTGTTTATGAACCAGGTGACAAACTTAATTAGGTGTCCAATACATGTGTACAAACTACATCACTGCCCTAATTTTTGGTGCTTGCATCTTCCCTATTCAGAATGGAAGCTGAAAGCAAGGGTCACCACCCTCTGAGTGCAACCTGTTA
>NW_009234220.1:3260-6273 GCF_000690835.1 Fulmarus glacialis | reverse complement strand
CGGAACGGCACCGCGCACCGGGGCCGACCGTGCGGACCCCAGCTCCCTCCCTTATAACTTTAGGGGTTTTTAGCCAAATACCTAATTTTCCATAGTTTTGCAACCTGGCCTTGCCATAAGCTGGGGGTTTTGACCACATGGAAATCCTTCAGTTGGCAAGATTAAGAGCTGAAAGGATGCTCCGGTACGAAGGAGAGCGGTTAGCGCATCGTCTTCTCCGGTTTTGGCATCGCCACCGTCTCCTTCGTGCTTCCTCTGTGATGTCCTTGGTACCGCTCGGTACATCACCCAGGACCACACGAGGGTGATGACCTGGCTGGTACCTGAGCCCAAGAACCGGAGCGAGCAAACCCTCGTCCTCCCCAGCTCACCACCGTTACCGACTGCTATCGCCCGAGGATTTACGGTCCTCTCCTTGGTCATGCCCCAGAGCCAGCGCTGGACCATGCTGAGACGCCGTTTGGTGCGAACGCTTGCAAGGGCTTCGTCTCATCATTTTGGGGGTCTCTGGCAGTGGGGCTGGAGGTCTGATGTTGCTACCTCCAAAAGAGCCTCCCTCTTTCCATAAGCCATGGGTGCCGCTTGGTCTCAGACCAGGTCAAAGCCTTCAGCTGGAGCTAACAGAACCCAAGCCTGGGTGTCCAGAAACGACCCCACCTCAGGGCTCTGCCCTTCTCAGGCCACTCCAGCCCACGCAAACCCGTTGCCCGGGCTCTATCCACGCTCCAGCCCCGGTGACCAGCAGGGACTTTCGGGGCTGGCCAAGGAGGGACACAAATAACTCGCTCAGGGGCTGGGACTGCAGGAAAATCATACGGCTCTGCCCATGCTGGCTGCGTGTCCATGGCAGGGATGCCGGCGGAGCCGGGGCAGGCTCTGGTGACCCCTTACCCCCTCCTCAAACCCCTGGCCGTGCCCCTGCCCAGCCTGGGCAGCCAAGGGGCAGCTCCGGGCTGGAGGTCGGCGGTGCAGCAGAGCAAGGCACCGCACAGAAATAGCACATTGCTGTAAATGCAGTAGAGGGCAGAGCGAGCCAGGCGAGACAGTTTTTTTAGCTGTGCGAGGAGCTGGGATGTGGGAAAGCGCATTTGCTTCCCCTTTCCCCTTCCACTGAGGCATGTGGGGGAAGAGGGAGAACTTGAGCAGAGCGAGGGATCATCTGTGACATGGTTTGAGGTTTGGAGTGGGATGATTCACGCTTTGATTTTTTTTACGGAGTGCTCCAGGGCTGGATTAAGCTGTGTTTGTAAGGAAGGCAGCGCAGCGAGGCAGCAGGGCTAAGCTCCCTGTTCCCCAGCATATCAGGCTGCTGCACCCCCGGCCCTGGGCGCTGCTCCCAGTCCTCGTCAAGAAGAGAAAACAAGAAGGGATGCGTGGCAAGTGCATCCCAAAAAGGACAGCTGCTCTCTCCTGCTAACTCGCGAGGCTGGACCTAGGGGTCTGGCATGAGGCTACGTCCCGTCCCAGCGCCCATCTCTTTCGTAGGCAGTGGCGTAAGGGCAGCTTTGACGTTCCTGGGGTGCTCGGGCAGGTCTGCACCCTTGCACCAACCCCACCTGCGGGTGTCCCCAGGGTCCTTCCTCGAGCAGCCGGGGCAGCTTGGCCGCTCAAGCTGGCTGCTTCGCGTTCAGCCTGGGCTTCCTTGGCCGGCTGTGCTGTCCCTGTGCTGCTGCATAAGCTGGTGCTACCAGAGGTGTTTTCATCTCAAAAAACGAAGTAAAAAGTTTTCCCTGACCCTAACAGAGCCAGAAGTGCAGCCGGTCAGGGCGAGACAGGCTCCTCCCGGGACTGGCACAGCCTGCATCAGCACCACCTCGTCGCAGGGACAGGGATTCAGAGGTCTCACCTTCAGCC
Source organism: Fulmarus glacialis (assembly GCF_000690835.1). Lineage (NCBI taxonomy): Eukaryota > Metazoa > Chordata > Aves > Procellariiformes > Procellariidae > Fulmarus > Fulmarus glacialis. The sequence continues at coordinate 4,419 of NW_009234220.1, read as the reverse complement.
AGGAGATGTGAGCAGCCCCTCTGCCATGGCCTGCCATGGCCCGTTGTATCCGAGCCGAGAGCTGCCCGATCCTGCCTGGAGCTGTCGGTCACATCCAGCCCTGGCTTGGAGCAGCTCCGGGGTTCTTTTTGCTGCCAGGGCTGGCAGGAGCGGGTCAGCACGTCGTGAACCTGCAAACCGCCAGGAGCAAATTCAGTGGGTGTCACAACCACCTCGGGCCGCAGCCCCAGGAGCCCCTGGACCACCTCCCCGTACCGCCTGGGCGAGCACGCCTGAGCTCGGAGGGCGCAGGCAACGAGCAGGCAGCGTGCCCGGGGTGCCCCATGCAGCTTGCCCATCTGGTCCACGCTGCGGGGACGGGCAGAGAAAGGCAGCACGCTGCTCCTGTCGCAGACAGATGGAGAGCCAGGGAGCATCAGCTCCGCTCCTGCGTGCGGGGGACCTTTGCTGTCTCACCACAGCCTCAGGGGGTGGCCAGGCCACGTACTAGGGGACATTTTGGCAGACGGTCTGTCGACAGGAGATCCTTGCAGATCTTCTCTTCCTCTTTACCAACTCTACAGATTAGGAACTTCTCTTTCCGTGCCTGCCCTGGAGCTGTGGGAGGGGATGCTTTGTGCCTGGTGTCTCTGCCGGTGTCAGGGGTGCTGCCACGTGGTTTGGGCAGGGTGCAGGCAGGCAGCAGCACCCACGGGGCTCAGCAGCACCCTCAGCCCAGGGCCGGCCTCTGCCCAGGCTCTTCCCAGCTCTGTGTGCAGCAGGCGCGGGGTTTTTACCCAAGCTTTTCTTCCGTCCCACTTGCAGGCTGGGTCTTAGGCCAGCGGTGCCCTCCTGCTCGAGCTCAGCTGCAGTGATGCTCCTCTGGCCCCGGAGCGGCTCGCCCTGGAAATGTTTGCGCTGGCTTTGCTCTGGGCCATGGGGCAGGAGCAGGCAGCCCTCCTGGCCACACAGCTCGCAGAGGTGCTCCGGGCTTGCTGCAAACAGCGTGGGGCCAAGCTCATGCCGTGCTGGAGCTGCCTCCGAACCGAGGAGCTGATGGGGAATTCACTCTGTCCCTGGATAAACTATGCAATTATCAGTTGCTACTACTAATTAACGAATCATGGGAATAACTTACCCTGGGGGCACATCCACAAACTTCTCTGCTAGCCCTGAACAC
>NW_009234220.1:2799-3042 GCF_000690835.1 Fulmarus glacialis | reverse complement strand
AGCCGGCACAGGAGGAGGTGCCGGGTGCCGTGCCGCCGCTGCCGCACGCGCTCGCCTCCCGCGCAGGCTGCTGCAAGGGGTGAGGTAATCCTGGGTAATTCCTGACTTCCATGGAAATGCCTCCAGGCCTCGATGATTATCGCTGTAATTAGCCTCTCTGATTTTTCTTGGTGTTCTATAAAATATTAATTTACAGCTGGATCCTTGCCTCCTTTGTGTGCCGGCTTTTGCTCTTCCCCTCCG
>NW_009234220.1:2428-2785 GCF_000690835.1 Fulmarus glacialis | reverse complement strand
CTCGCCGGGGTCCTGCGGGGTTACGTGGCAGAGCCGGGGTGGCCGCTGGCGGCTGGATGGTGGTTGGGGTTGGTGGCTCCGGCCAGGAGCTTCCAATTCCCCGCAGGAACATGCCCTTGTAGCTCCTATTTCAAAGGAAAGACCCAAAACCAGTGAAGGACTCTCAGAAAGCACTCTTCACACCTCCTCACCTGGATGGTGAAGGCGAGCTAAACCGCTCCAGAAGCCCTTTAATACGATATAGATCCATCCCGTTGCTCTGTTTGGGCCAGACATAGCGGTTTTGCTCAACTACGTGGTAAATCAGACAGGGCAGCGGCTGTGGGTGAGGCCGACCCCGCTTCCCACCCCCCCCTC
>NW_009234220.1:1443-2362 GCF_000690835.1 Fulmarus glacialis | reverse complement strand
CCACGTTCCCCACCCAGCCTGCAGCCACTGGAGTGAACATGGTGCTGCAATTTCCACCACCAAAACGAAGCCAAACGCGGAGCTCGATGGCACATCATGCCCTGAAAACCCACTGCTCACACCAGCACTTTCAAGTTGCCTCATTTTTCAGCCATACTAAATAGAATCGACTTTAATCTCACTAATGAGGCGGAAAATGCCACCTCTAATATTTTGATCCTGAACATTGGGAAGGTCAGGCAGAGACAGGATGCTACGGCGCCCATTTTACCTCGGCTGGGTATAACAGGCAGCAGCCCCGCAGTGCTGCCCGCGGGCCGGCCGCCCCCGCCGTCGGGGTTGCTCTCCTTTGGAGGCAGCGCTGGCAGCATTGGGAGCCCTGCTACTCTCGCTGCCTTCTCACGGTGACAAGCCTTGGGCGCCGGACCCCGTGTCCCAGCATCCCTGCCAGTGGGTGACTGCTGCCATGTCCCTTCAGGCTGCCCCCGAGTTGTTTATTCCTCCGGATAATGTATTTGCTGTCTTTGTCAGGCCAGATGTAACGGCTGCCTTAACTACGGCTGAAATCTAAAGAGAAAAGCGTTGCTAATGATGGGTGTGCGGGGAAGGGGTCGTGCCCAGCATACGAATGTCTCTGCCGGGAGCTGCTCACTACCGGAGCTATTTTCCCGGTGTTTTCGGCCAAGCACCAGACACTGTCAGCGGCGTTTTGTCCTCGAGGCTTGTTCAGGACAGCCCTACGTGTCCCCGCGCCGGGCCATGCCACTGTGCAATGCCAAGCCGGACTGCAAAGCCGCCGGGAATTTGTATTCTCCTGCGAGGCCACATCCCGCTGCGACGCTTCCCAAGGTGTTTGCATGAGATACTTCCATTCGGTCCCTCTTCCCCTTCTGCAAACCCAAACACACACATTTTGTAG
>NW_009234220.1:1105-1388 GCF_000690835.1 Fulmarus glacialis | reverse complement strand
CCCCTTGTCCACACCAAACCACCACCATTTGGTAGCTGCCAATTCCTTTGGTGGAGGCTCTGGCACCACGTTTTGGGGACAAGAAACAAGCTGCTGACAGCAATGCTTTGCCCGGGCAACCGGAGGCCCATCGGCGGCGACACGAGGCGCTGCCTGCCAGCTCTCCAGGGGTGTTGGATGCGGGTCCCGGAGAGCCCAGCTCAGCCGCAGCCGTCCACTGCATCCCTTACCGAGCCCGCAGGCTGGGGGCTCTGAGGAAAGCCTTGCCGCGGACACAGAAGGG
>NW_009234220.1:668-1066 GCF_000690835.1 Fulmarus glacialis | reverse complement strand
AGAGCGGCTTTATCTTTGGTTTTTCTCTCAGTGTTTCATTCAGCTTGTGGTTCCAGAGCTGGGTGTGATGCTCCAATCTAAATAAAAGCTGGTCTTGCACCAGCGAGCAGAGCCGTCTCTGCCCGATGCTGCCAGAGCTTTCCAGGTCGCAGCTCCCTCCTGGTTGAAGCCTCCACCACTGCAACCAGTCCAGCCCTTTAACCCCCAATTCATTCAGCCTCCCCTGGAAATTTTACCCCCGGCCTCCCAGCATTGTCCAGTCCAGCCCAGAAAGCTGCAGCAACGCCTGGCACAGCCGGCACCAGAAAATGCCCCATCAAGGTGCCGTGCAGCCAACACCCAGGAGAGATGCTGCTCCGTGGGTTTTGTGTCTGGCTCAAGGGCCACAGTAAAATTAA
>NW_009234220.1:0-305 GCF_000690835.1 Fulmarus glacialis | reverse complement strand
CCCCCCAAAGCCTCTCCCGGCTGTGCTGCGGAGATGGGGATCCGGGGAGGAGACTCTACCAGAGAGGAAGGGAAATAAAAATGCAGTTCCTCCAGCAGCGAGGTTGACCCGAGCATGGCGTTACCGCCGGGCACCCCGCCGGGTCGGGGGGCGAATTTGGCCTCGTCGATCGGTGCGGCTGTGAAGCGGGAGGAGGCCGCATCTCCCACCGTCATGCCCCTCCGGCTCGGGTCTCGCCAACGCACAGGCAGGCTGCTCGGAGCCCGGGAGAACCACTGCTCATCCCTGGGTGGGAGGAAGCGGAT
>NW_009234219.1:1437-1848 GCF_000690835.1 Fulmarus glacialis | reverse complement strand
GGTGCAGAGCAGGGACCTGCGCTCCCCAAGGGGCATGGGACGGGCTCCTGGCACTAAGCTGAGCTTTGGGGACCATCAGCGGGCTGGATCGCAGGAACTGGGGAGGAGATTTACCTTCATCAGCTCATCTGCACCTTCCCCACAGCATCTCCTGCTCCCCTCTCCTTGGCCCTTCTGCAAGCGCAGAGCGGGCACTACTGAGAGCCTGGGGCCATCCCCGCACTGCCCCGGGGGGGAATTCCCGCTGCCTGGTCCTGCAGCGGGCAGGATCCTGCCTCCTGCCTCACCCCCAGATGCCACCGTCTCACCCGCACTAGAAATGCATTTGCAGCACTTGGAAAACCCAGTATTAGGTCAGTGCCGCTGGAGCAAGAGTGGCTCCGCAAAGTGGGACCCACGGGGAGGGGGGGG
>NW_009234219.1:371-1020 GCF_000690835.1 Fulmarus glacialis | reverse complement strand
CGGCTGGAAGGGCTCTGTAAGCCCAGCTGTGAGACCCAGCTCTGCTCTCTGGCTCAGGCCAATTGCTCCCCTTGAAAGAACCCCTGGAAAAGGGCAAAGCCCTCGCTCACAGCCCGCTGGGAGAGGCCGCGGCAGCGCTTGGCCAGGGTCACCCTGCCACAGCACCCACAGTAGGTCTGAACCCCCCTCCCTGAGGATGGAAACCCCCAGGATGAAAGGAGGCTGGGCTGCCCCAGGGCCCCTGCTCATAACGATGCCCTTCCAGTGCTAATCAATGATCCCTAGCGAATGCCAACCACGGGGGCCTCTGCCCACCCGCACCACCCGTCTCCCAGGGCTGGACAGGGCTCTAGGGCACCGGGACACCCCTCTCCCCCAGCACCCGCATCCAGAGCCAGCACATCTCCTCCGGGCACGGCAAGGGCAGCACCCCTTGGGTGCCTGACGCGCCCCGGCCCCTACCTTGTGCGTGAGGGAGTGCTGCTTGAGGTGGTGGATCTGGCTGAACTCCATCCCGCACTCGGTGCAGACAAAGGGCCGGACGTTCTGGTGCTTCAGCATGTGGTTCTGCAGCTGGCTGCGGTAGTGGAAGGATTTGCTGCACTCCAGGCACTGGTACAGCGTGGGGCCCTGGTGCGTGGAGAGGTGC
>NW_009234219.1:0-268 GCF_000690835.1 Fulmarus glacialis | reverse complement strand
CCCCCGGCCGCAGAAGCGGCAGCTGTAGGGCTTGATGTCGGTGTGCAGCAGCATGTGCCGCTTCAGGTGGCTGGTCTGGGTGAAGGCCTTGCTGCACACCTCGCACTTGTGGGGCCGCATGCCCTGGTGGGTCAGCAGGTGGGTCTGCAGGTGGCTGGGCTGCTTGAAGAGCTTGTTGCAGTGCGGGCAAGAGTGGGGCTTGATGCCGTTGTGGCCCAGGATGTGGGTCACCAGGTTGTACTTGGACGTGTAGGACTTCTCGCACATG